>NW_019385586.1:98716-135110 GCF_000671375.1 Centruroides sculpturatus
TTTTTTTAATGTATTACTTGGCTTTAATTTGAGTATGTTTTTCGCGTTGGAACGAATTATTTGGTTTTACATGTAATCGTATGGGAAAAGATGATCCACCTTACGACATTTTCATGATACGATCTCAGTTTCGGAACGGATTAATTTCGTATCCTGAGGTACCACTGTATATACATGACAAGTTGGGAAGTAAAAAGGAGTCGGATTCGGCGGATTTTTTGACGACTCCGACTCCAACTCCACAGCCCTGGTATATCTTTATTTTGTGTTTTTTTGGGTCGCGAAAAAAAATCACAATCATAAATGGGTCGTGAATATAAAAAGTTTAAGAAGCCCTGATTTAAAATATAGCCTCTCTACCTCAAATTATTAGTAGTGGCTTGGCCCTGAACATTATACTTTTCCTGTTAACAATAGAGTCGTGCCGGTCATCTATTAATTGCTTTCAGTGGAAGTTTTAAATTGAAATAACACGACTTCTTGTTCGCACTCGGAAGTTTCTGTACAGTTAATTTGAACTTCCTTTCCCTAAAGTTTCCATTTCTGGTCTCAGATTTCATCTAATTCCGTTCTCGAGATTAAGGAAAGACAGACGGACGGACGACAGTGGGAATTTATAAGTCTGCAATTTTTTCAAATTGCAGCCCAATAAAGATGTGAGGACGAAACTGCGTTTCTTGATTCCTGTGTTCTAAATATTTTGAAAACGATGAAGATTTCGAAATGAGAAAGAAGATTCTTATTTAATTATAAATTCAAAATAAGGAAGAAGGAGAAGAGAAGCTTTTTCGGCCTTACAAGAAAACACAGTTTTGATATTTTTGCGTAAAAATATATTAACACAAATAATATTATTCGTCAATTAATTTTTTAAACAAAGTTTTTTCGTTATATTTCCATATAATAAAGGCAAAAAAAACCCTCTTTCCAGCATAAATTTCATCTTTGATAAATTTGGGCTTATCTCTTAAAACGCAAATTTCTATTCAAAATAGATATTGTATATGAAACTAATATTCGAGACAAAATTATTTCAAAACTTCTGACGTACGTTGATAACTTATCAGATATTGTTTTAAGATTTTTAAATAATTTTTCGTCTGTTCGATAGATGGTGTTACTTGTATGTAAATACAGTACTACCTTTACCTTCCGAGCTTTTTTAAACTCATTCCGCCCTGTCGGCACTAAGAGGACATTTTTTAGCAACTTCATTATGGGTTCGTTAGACCCATAATAGGGCTGACGGTGGTAAGGAACGGGGCCCGATATATCCAGACAACCCCCCCCCCGGAAAATTTACTTTACCGACTGTTAAAAATAACAGAGAGAAAATATTCTAATCGATAAAATATTGATCTTCTTGATTACATAAAGGCATTAGTAATCCGAACGGAATTCGGCCCCTTAGAGTTGGAAACCCATGGGTATAGCCTATACTTAAACCTAAATTAAAAGTTTAAAAAAATTCTTTGATTTATTCAGTTCGATTCCTTAAAATAATCATTATTAATTAGATTAATTATTATTTTATGTTTTAATTTTATATGTTAAATTAGCTTATGATAAAGATATTGAATACTTATCTATTGTAGTAAGGATTTAGAGTTGACGAGAAAGTATCACATAATAGACACAATTAATCAATCCTTAATATACTAAATAAAACTTATATGATATTTTTATTGTATTAAATGCTCTAAAATTTGACTAATTTCATGTAAACCCAAATTTACATACAATAAATCGCCGCTAACTCAAATTAATAGGCGGTGAATGATGACCGAGTTTAGGAAAGTCGGAGTTTGCGAGATGTTTTCTTCAATAACATAGAAAACCAAAACGTGGACAGACAGCAAAGTAATTTATTACGATCAATTCTACACATAAGTTTAACTGAGCTTTATTAGATTATAGTATTGAATTTATTATTACAGGTAATGAGCTAAAAATATTTCGTGACAGTACAGTGTAGGGCAATGTGGTCTTTACCGACTACAGTAATATAATACACGGTATCGCGAAGACTTTAGGATATAGAAAACAATCATTAATTACAATTCTTCTATATTCAAAAATTTGTAAAAATTTAAAAATTTACATTCTACATTCACCTTGAAATCGGGACGCGGGTCATAAATTCGCTATCACTAATTTAGACCAACGTTTTTCAAATTGTGGGTCACGACCCCAATATTAGGCTGCTTTGAAATTTTAATGGGTTGCGAAATAATTCTATCTTCTGCAGAAATACAGTATTTATAGTACTTGTATTACTGAAATATTCGCTAAGAACTAGCAAAAACAGATGCATCTGTTAGTTTGCATCTTTTTCAAGCTGCAGAGGTTCCAAGTGAATAAATGGATCCTAAATTAATAATAAAGAATTAGAAAGCATTTTGAAAAAGAACATTTTTAAGTCTAGCTATGAAAAAATTGATTCTAATAATTAATATAAGAAATAAACTGGTAAAAGAATTCGGTAGCTTTATGGATACCAAAAAGTTTATTAGAAAAAAAAAATACGTAAATGTTCTTGTTAATTGGGAATAACTTTTAACCAGTTTAAGCTGGTCTCTGCAAAATAATACATTTTGCAATGGAGATGTATCTCCGTACAATGACCACCTGTCTATTGTGACCATTGTCCACTTTGGTCACGTCTTTGTTAATTGTTACGATTTTTTAGGTTGATTTTAAATTCTAAAGTAAGTTTCATTTTCTTTTTTTCTCTTTTCAATAACTTATTCACTGACCCCAATTAACTTCTTGAACGGAAACGAAAGGATACAAAGAGCTAAATCTTCGGCAGAAGTGCGAACTGATCCGCTTTTTAGAAAGTCAAGGCGAACAGCTGAGTTGAGTTAGTAAGACAACCGTAGATAACATTAAAGAGAGAAAGCGGGAATGTCTGGATAGGTTTCAAATTGAGTCCGAAGATATGAGCAGAAAGAAGAGAGAAACTGAATTTGATGACATAAATTTCTTAACTCCGAAGTGGTTTACTAAAATGAGGATATTAAACGAAAACAGATGAATTTATTGACTATGATCGTGATGTTGCGACCATCGAATCCATTTATTTGGAAGATGCTTTTGGAAGTGTCCTAAAAGAGTTCAATAAGGAAAAGAATGAAAGTAGTGAAAATAAAGGTTTGTCATAACGAGGAAGGGAAGCCCTTGCCTTTATCCCAAAAGGAAGTTTATGATAAGCTGGAGAAAATGGAATTTTGAGGTTCTTATGCCAATATATCATGCAAAGACAATTGTAGCTGATAAAACTTTTAAAAAACAAAATTTTGAAGCAATCCAGGATTGATGAAGTCTCACAAAATATTGAATTTGTTGCATTGTTTTTTTCTTCTCTGTTCTTTTGTTTAGAATACTGTATATTCAATTGTTTTGCATTTTTCTTTTATTTTTTGCATTTTATATTAAATTTCATATAATCAAACCTTTTGCATATTTCTATTTAAGTGATTTCATTCAAAAACACTTGTATCCCTCTTTTTGCATAAGGTGACCATTTGATTAAGGTGACCACTATGAGCTGGTCTCTTCGGTAGTCACATTAGCATGTTTCACTGTAAATCTATCAGAAGGGTCCAGCCTTTTGTTTACTTGCTGACTCTTTTCTAATACTATATTTAATTCGGCGACCCCTTTCTATACGGATGCAAAATAGAAATAGATTACAAAGAGAATAAAAAACAAGACAAATAACATTCTTATTATTTTAATATACTGTATTTCTAGAGAAATGTGTCTACCGATTCCTATACTATCCCTTGTAATTTATCGATCTCTAAATAAATCGATTGTTTCATTGAAGGTATCTAGAGACTAAACTCAAAACACTTACCATAGAAGAAACAATCACATTTAAATAATATATCTTACTTTAATTTAAAATTAGATAATAAAATTTTCAATTGTATTGCTAAGAAGAAAACAACCTGTAATTGCTTACGGAACGTTTTAAGGAGAAAAATAGGGTATTATAACTAAACTTTAGTTTAAAATGAGTTTATAAATGTAATTTACAATAATATAATGAGAACTAAATAACTGATAATCATTTAGAAACATTAAAAGATGTCGAATTTGAGAATCATGTAGAGAAATTTTATAAAATAAATACTTAAATTACTAGTACAGTATTAACATTTAAAGTATTTTATTTAAATTAAAATTAGCCTATAATTACGCAAACTAAAAAAAATCATAATTATATTTTATAAGATAATATTTTTAAAAGTATTTTTGAAATTTAGAAAAAAGNTATTTTACAGCCTTTCACAGATAAGTACTTTGGAAATATTAAAAAAAAAATATTTTGACTTTTACTATAAACAATTTGTTAATAATTTGAAATAATTATAAGTTACATTCTTTAAAAACTAAAAGGATAAATATTAATTACTCTATGATCCATTTTGAATTAATTTTTCCTATACTTAAACTTATAAAATAGAATTAATAACAAGAATAAATGCTTAAATACTCAGTTTTTAATATTATTACGTAGCTTATAACACAATTATAAGCACAGAAGACAATTAACCTTGAGTTACATTAACCTTTTTCAGTGAAAGTCGTAGTCCATTATAAGTTATCATACTATCTCGAAAACGTCAACTATAACATGTTATATAGGCCTATAGATACTGCTTAGTAAAAACGTATAGACGATTTTTTTGGTATATAATTCTTCTAAGTACATGTAATGTACATGTAATTGCTTCAGGCAACAATTAGGACTTCGACCTGCTTATAGTTTGATTAAAGTTTTAGATTAAAAGTTCATATATACAAATATTCAAATAATTTATTTATATAATAATTTTTAAAAATTAAAAAAAAAACATTTAAAATTATTATAAATAAAATTTATGACATTAAGTTTTTATAATTCGATACCAAAAAATAGGGGCGGAGAATAGCAATTGAACGAATTGGACGACTTTAAAAGCATTCTGGATTGAATGTCAGGTGAATGTCAACCTTTGATCGGATGCAATGAACTCTGCTATCTTTCTTCTTTTCCTTTGTTTTTACTCGATTTCTACTGAGAATTGGAATCGATATCTAAAATTAGATCGAAATTATGAAGTTTGGTGGTCAGTCGAAGGAGAATGGGTCACGTTTCAAGTGGAAGTAGCCACTAGAGGATGGATTGGATTCGGAATCTCTCCGAATGGAGGAATGGCGAGCAGCGACTTAGTTATAGGCTGGGTAAATAATGGAAAAGCTTGGTTTCATGTAAGTATATTTAAAAAAAAATAAAAATAACTGTTATTAATTGCTAATGATTAGCTCATCGTTTCATTAAATATTCCTATATTTTTCACTTTATAACTAACTACATGCATTATGCATTAACTCATGTATATTATGGAATAGAACCATAAGCGGTTAACTCTAAATGTTGCGATTTTTCAACAATTTCCTATTATATTCGATACGAGATCCTAAGCTAATATGTAGAATTCCAAACCATTACATAAAACAGCAAATTACGGTTTTGCAGTTAGCCGCTAATGATTCTATTTCTATACCCGGAATGTGTTATTTAAAATATTATATCGCTTCATTAAATTATTAAAAATGGTTAGGATAGACACGCAGAAGGAAATTATCAACCGATTATAGATGACCATCAAGATTGGGAGCTTCTATGGTGCTGCGAAAACGATACTCATACCTCCATACGTTTCAAGAGAATGCTCATCACGTGTGACGATCAAGATCTTTTTATAACGGTAAGTATTAAAAATATTCTTTATATTCCAGATTTTAAATTAATTTAATTTTAAATTATCTGTATTTCAATAGAATGATACAACTAGATTTATTTACGCTTATCATTCCGATGATCCTACAAAACCCGATACAGTTATGTATCACGGAGCAAACAGAAGGGGTACTGTAAGTGTTATGATAAATTATAAACTTGATAAACCAATACACTACGAAAGTCCGGAAGATATTGAATATTGGGATGTTACAAGTCCTAACGTAAGTGAAATTTTAAAAATGTAACGTAATATGGAGATATAAACTGTATATTGAAACTTTTTTGTAGATTTTATTACCAGAAGACAAAAATACTACTTATTACTGTACCTTATTACGAAGACCAAACTTAGATAAACAGCATCATATAATAAAAGTAATTATAGTTATTTTTTTGTAATATATTTTATGAATAGTGCATTTATTTGCAGCAATCAATGGGCCTAACATATATACTATATGTCAAATTAACGATATCAATAGTAGTAGCTGTATGTTGGAGAGAGTAAAGACACTAGCGTACCTATCAAAGCCGCTCCATCGTGTACTTGGTCGAACCCATAATGGGCAAACAATGGACAAGTGGACAAAACAACCGAACACTGATTGTGGGTTCGGGTCTCACTAAAGGGCTGACAACACTTGGAATTTTCTGGGTTTTGTCTACCTGTCTGACACCTAAATAGGGTTCAGTTTCACGGAGAAAATCCTTGAAATTAGTTTAAATTAAATTCTATTTCAACTATTTAAGTAATATAGTAAGCCTACTTAAAAAGTAGTCTTAAATAGTTAGTAGCCCTTTAGAAAGTTTTTATAAAGAATTTCCCTTGGCAGATCGCCCACGTGTTGCGTTGCCTTATCGGATGCGGCGTATCCGATTAAAACAAATCATGATGGACCCATGTTAGTGTCAGAAGAATAGAAGGGATTTAATGGATCTATTAGGATAAACGTAATTTAATAAATTTTAAAATTTTATATAATTTTCTAGGTTGCACCATTAATACAACCCGGAAACGAAAAATTCGTTCACCATATTATTTTATATGAATGTATGATCAATGAAGAAGCTATTTCACCCTTCAAGGATGGAACGTATTATGAATGTTATGACGATGATGGTATATTGAAATTCCCTTATTGTTTGACAGCATCTATAGGATGGGCTGTCGGAGGAGAGGTATACATCTAAACATTACATTATGGATTAAATAATGAAAAATTACAAAATTACATTAATACTTTTTTAGGGAATGTATTTTCCAGAAAATGTCGGTATACCTATTGGAATGTCTAATGTAGTTTGGTATCTTCTACAAATTCATTATGATAATCCCGAATTTGCTCGAGGTAAATTACATTTATTTACTAGATTAAGATATATTGTTTATGTTTATGTATTCGTTAACAATTAGGGATTGTTGATTCGTCCGGATTGAGAATATCATATACTCCTAAACTCAGACAATACGATGGTTCGATGCTAACCGTAGGTTCTCTATGGTATCCTTGCGTATTTGTGCCACCAAATCAAAAAGAATTTATAATTTCGGGTCATGGTCATCCATCTTGTTTAAGACAGGTAAGTAATACGATTGCAGATTTATTTTATTAGACCATTAACCCAATTATTCAGACCATTAACCCAATCAAAACAATAAATGTTATTAGATCGAATTGATATCATTATCAAACTAATTTTCAAATACTGTATCAATGTATATTTTACAGCCTTTCACAGATAAGTACTTTGGAAATAAATTCATATTATTTTTATTTAAATTTTATTAAAAATTTAAAAAATTATATTATTTATGGCTGGTAAAAAAAGCGTTTTTTCATACATCTAATATATAACTTCAATTTTCTTTGTATTTATAGTGTTATTAAGTAGTACAAATGATTTAATTACTCGTAACGATAATCGAAACACTAAACTAATTTTGAATCATACCTCTATGTGCTTTAAATATGAGTGTGGTTTGGGAAATTCTGGTGCATCATTTGCAGAACTTTATATAAATGTCAAAATAAATCAATTTTGTGAAGAAGAATCTTAAAATATATATACTGTATATGGTAGAAAAATATGTATGATATTTAAATGATTGTATAATTGAATTGCTATTGTTTTCCAATCTAAGGATTTTATACACACTTTTGTTAAATTAGGCTATTTACCTAGAATTTTTTAGAACTTTCCCTGTTTTTCTTGGATTTTTCTATGTTTTTCTTTCTAGAATTATATTGAAAAAAACGTTGATTTTTAGTTTTTAATTTCAGGGACGTTACTTTTTAAACGATTTTATTAGCAAGAGGAAATGTTTATTATAACAAAAAGTATTTATTTAATTGTTCTGTGTTTAAAAACTTTCTTATCTGTTAGAGTTATTATCTTTCAATGCAAAAGAATTCCTTACTTTGTAAAATATAAGCTATATTATAAAAATGTAGGATTTCTTAAAATAATAAATGCTTAGTTAAAAAAACATTAGTTTATTTTAAAAAATTAATTATATTTCGCTGCTATCTGTGCTATTAAATTATGAAAGTGCAATCTTTTGCCAGTTTCGAATACTTTCAAATGCGTTTTCGGTTGGTTTACAATGAAAATATAAGATATTATAAAATAAATTAATAGAATAATGATAATTTTTTAATTAATTAAAATAATCAAATCATAATTTTAAATTGATCGCGTGTATTTATAGGGAATTCCTCCAGAAGGAATTAAAATATTTTCTTCTCTTCTTCATTCGCATCTTATTGGTAAGTTATTGTTTTAAATGTACTTTGTGTAAATATCATGGGCGTAGCGAGGGGGGAGCCTGGGTGGGCACGGCCCCTCCCAGGGAACCTGGTGCCCTCCCCAGGAAATCACAGCCGAAAAAGTGTTGAGTCGATTTGTAAAAACCTAAAGCTAAAATAAAAGTTTTGAATACTAAAAAAAAGGTAAACGGCTTGCTCGGTGCCCAATAATGAACAATAATTTGAAATAATTCAATTTTGTGTCAGGTTGGCCTCCACTAGGCCCCCCATAACAAAACTCTGGCTACGCCCATGGTAAATATTAAAATTTCATTTTTCCATAAATATAATCATAACTAATTTTTAGCAAAGAAAATTACAGTGAGACATTTTCGAAACAATGAAGAACTCCCACCATTGGATGTAGACAAATACTACGATTTCAACTATCAGGTATCATCAATTTACAATTAAAAACAACATAACTTTACAAGGTTTAATTATAAAAAATTCTAATCACTTTTAATTGTTCTTGCAAATTCTTCTGTTGTTTTCTCACTGACTGTTTTTTAAAACACAGATTAAAACTTTTTCAAACTACAGAGGCAAAGAAAATTATAAAATTCTGTTTTTATATCACTATAAAAAACTTGACTAATAGAAAAAATAATTCTTTCTTAAATCATGAAATTACAAAAATCACAAATCATTATTAAAGGTCACACAAAATAAATATAAGCGGTGAAATTTAGCCTAATACAGTACAAATGAATAATTTTTAATAAATAGTAATTGTAATAAATATATTTAATATTTGTTTAGTCATGAATTTTAATGCAGATCGTAATTTTAAAGAAATTATTATTTCTCAACAATTCACTTTTCTTCAATGTATGTCATATAATATCAAAATATGACATTTGTTTTCTTCATGAGAGATTCCATACAATATGAGATATTTTTAGTTATTTTCTGATAATGAGTGTGGGACGTCATACTATTCTGCAATACCTATAAGTTGATTCGATTGCCTATGAAGCCTTGTTTTTATTTAGCAAACTTCAAACCAGCAAATGTATTTTGATACTTCATACACAGAAATCAAAATCTAGTTGAATTGTAGCTTTTACGCGTAGAAATAACTGAAGCTTTCTTTGTATTCTACAAGTATGTCTTTGAAAATTTATTTTATATAGGGCTTCAATTTGGAAAAATGTACCTTTTAATTAATAGCATGAATTGATATTTTTATTTCGGAAACTAAACTAAATTTAGATTGTACTGTGATGAACAAATATGAGGAAAGTATGTTATATTAAAAAGCAAAATTAAATTATAGTTTAGAGTATAAAAACATACACATACAAGTGCATTTTTAGGATCGAGGTGAGTTTGGTTTGTTGGCTCTTGTTTATACAATAATAGCATAAAAAACGCAACGTTAATCCATCATACCCGAATGTATTTTGTCACATTTTTTTTTATTTTTTGTTTAAAAATAGGTCAAACTACCTTTTCATGTATTAATATATTAATTATATCGTATACAGTATATATTAATAAAAAAAATTATCTGTAGGAATATCGTCGCTTTCCTGAAGAGCGGCTGCTTTTACCTGTAAGTATTCAATCACTTACTTAGTAGTAAAAGTTTAACATTAACTCTGATTTCTTAAATTATAGAATGATCACGTGATAGTAGAATGTACTTATGATTCTTCAAAAAAGAATCATACCACATTTGTAAGTAATCGATTTTAATCTGTTTTCTATTTAATTTGAAATGATTTTGACAAATAATTACATAATTAGGGTGGGCTTTCAACACACGAAGAAATGTGTTTGGCATTTCTTTCATATTATCCTAAACAGAACATATCTGCAGCTACTAGTTGCCCTATTCCTAGCAATGTATTGAAATCGATAGGCGTAGAAAAGCTATCAGAGTAAGTATTTTATACATCAGATTATACTATTTTTATTTAATAATAATTATATAATTTAATTGTAAATCTATTGTAGGGATGAAAAATCTGTTGTTTCTCCACTTACCGGAAAAAATGAAAGTTATTATGACTTTCTCGATTCTTATTCATGGGACGAAATTTCAGTAAATCAAATACAAAAAGCTATGATGTATGGCCCTCATATAAACTTTTGTTTAGATACAAATGGAAAAGGAATTAAGGTAAGTTAATTATATAAACATTTTTAAATGTTTGAAATAAATCGGAACGGAAAAGCGTGTCCTCCCACTCAACTAGCCATACAAGATGTCAAAATGGATTCCTGGATTAAATCTGGTCCGAACTAATTTTTCATAGATTTCTGTTCTAGACCAGAGACCTATGCCTTTAAATATTGCTGTATTGATCATGAACAGTTCATAATTGATACATGTGTCATGTTAGNTATTTTTGATTTTAGAATTATATTCTCTCGAGATATCCAAAAGTAAAACGAAGCTACAAAGAACCAGACATTTGTGCATCACGTGAAAACCCCATCAGAGACATACCACCAAGAACAAAACCATCTAGACCAATAACTCCCAAAATACCAGAAATTACTTTACCACCTAGAAATGACCAAACTACAAGAATACCGCAGAAACCTTTTCCTCCAAAACGAACAACACAGATGCAACAAACTAATTCTCCACCAAATGTTAGACCAGAAACACGCAAACCACAAAGAAAATTTCCACCAATCAGACCAACTACAAGAGATCCATGGAGAACAACACAGATGCAACAAACTGATTTTCCAGCAACACGCAAACCACAAAGGAAATTCCCACCAGTCAGACCAATTACAAGAGATCCATGGAGAACAACACAGATGCAACAAACTGATTTTCCAGCAACACGCAAACCACAAAGAAAATTCCCACCAGTCAGAACAACTACAAGAAATCCGCCTTGGAAACCTCCTCCACGTACACCATCGAGTACAAGAAAGCCATACAAACCATTTCCTCCAAATGTTAGACAAGACAGAACTACAGAAAGACTAGAAATTACAACCGATAAACCTAAAAGCGAAATTGTACCGCATGTTATTCCTTATCCTATAATAGAACAGATAATTAGAGAATCTGGTTAAGTTTTGAAAGTATCATTTTTAATCTATAATTCTTTTATTAAATTGTTATTTTATTAATTCTTTCCTCATATAAATCTGAAGTTACTCTAGATAGCAATAACTCATATAACCGAGCGATAATATGAACGTTCTTATAAATTATTTATTTAAAAATAAACTAAGCAATTGTGACAGCTAACTTTAGTACATGTTTATTTGTATTGTATGTAAAATTTATGAAGTTTATTCAATTTCTTGGTAGTCTAGGAAGCAGGTTTGGTCAGAAATGTAGGTATTTTGGATGCTATCATTCATCATCTGACCTAATTTATAAAGGATGCGAAAAGAAATGTTTCTTTTATTGGTTTTGAGCTGAAAAAAAATTTAAAAATTACAAAATTAATGTTATTGTCAAATGAAATTTTCCTTTTTAAGTATAATACAAATATTTTTGAACTATTTTGTGAAGAACAAAATAAATAGTTTTGTATTAACATTTTAATTACAGAATGTAACTGTGTATAAATTTTCGAATACGATTATAAGGGCAAAAATAAGCTTTAATACATTTTATAAATACTGACTTTTTGCAATTTATATATCTATTTTGTTTTAAAAACACCGACATTCAGAGGAAAATCATTCTAAATGCCATTTCTTCATGTTTGCACTATGAAGAAACGAAGAGCTTTCTATAGAATTTGTTTTTTGTTTTTTAGTGAACTTTGAATCTGTAAATTATCTTTTTTTAAACTGTATATTATTGAATAAAATGAAAATAAGGTTACTATTTTGCAAAGATTTGATTACCACAAAAAATAATTGTATAAGTATGTTAACTCTGGATATTTCACTGTTTCCTTTTCAGGCTTGACAGACTAAAATTACAAAATAATTATGCCGTTGAAGACGAGATAACAATACAATTTACATTAGCGTGAAAACAGTCAATACAGTTTTCTCGAAGAGCAAATAGAAAGTTCTCATAATAAAAGACTGCTGCACTTCAATGCAAAGCTAAATGCTATTATATTAAACTTTAAAATAAAAATTTTATTAATTAAATAATATGGATTTTTTCTTTTTAATGAAATGAACAGAATGGTTTTAGGGATGAAGAGCACACTCTAAAAAGTACTAGAACGTACTATAATGAATGCAATTGTCAGTTCAATCAGCAGCAAGGATTTGACCATATCATTGAAAATACATTAAAATTTAATAGTATGAAACATACAGTTACATGTACAGTAATATAAACAGATATTTATATAATTATTCTTTTACTTATTAAAGTAAAAAAAAAGGTTAAGATTTAACTTCAAATGTTATTTACTAATGAAATTTTTTTATTACATAGGGGCCGTCCATAAATTACGTAAGGACGATTTCGGCCATTCTAGACCCCACCATTTCTGTGTAAGAAACCGTAATATTTTCTTTGATTTCCCTCCCCTTCCCTTCCCTTCCCTATCTTACGTAATACTTTGGCATAATTTTATAGAAAGATTTTAACTAAAAAATTTTTTATGAAACCCAAAAACCCTTAGGTTCAAAATATATAATTATTAATTAGTTAATTAATATGTATTATTTATAAAAGACTTTATGTGAACAAATTTAAAAATATAAAAATGTAATGAATGAATTCGAATAAACAATTTATTTAAAAACTTTATTTTTTAATTATAACAATCTTATTATTATTATTATCATCATCATCATTAATCAACGTCATAATATTTATTTTTACATTAATTTCAATTTTCACAAAAGACGCAAAAACTTTGCCAGATTGACTAGCTAGTGCACGTGTAAACAGAAACATCATACAAATAAAACAAGAGAGAATAGAGAGAAACCACATTCCGTTGCCATATTGATTACATCTTGGCTAAGGCCAAGAAAATAAACTACACGCTGCTAAAATGTGTTAGGTGCACCTGGGGACTAATAACGCTTATAAAACTCTATATAATAAAGGTACTAATAAAGCTTATAAAACTCTATATAATGGGGCAATACAGCCAATGCTACTGTACGTGGCCTCTGGCTGTGGTCATGTAACTAGTAAAAATTCAGTAGCAAGTAAATTACTCTCTCTTCAAAGCCAGTTTGACATCAGAATTTCAAAGTGCTGCAGAACTGTTTTTATTCAATACTAACGCCTGTCTGATACTAGCAGAGCTCCTTCCTATGCCACTATGTTTTGTAGAAAAGTTTCTAAACAATTACATCAGAACTACAAACGTCAAGGCTCAACAACGGTCTCTACTCCCATCTACGGCTGTTCATATGCTACCACATTGCAATTACCCTACTATCTTTGATCATCATCCTGTAAACAAGGTTATTTGGTGTCATCTGCTTCCTCCATAGATAACCACGCAGACATTAATATTTACACAGATTGGTCCAAAAGCTCCCTTCTTGTCGGCTCAAGTATCTGTATCTTCCTCCAAACTGACATATTTTGCCAAAAATATGTTAGAAGGTACAGTTACCTCCCTTNCTGTGTATAAATTTTCGAATACGATTATAAGGGCAAAAATAAGCTTTAATACATTTTATAAATACTGACTTTTTGCAATTTATATATCTATTTTGTTTTAAAAACACCGACATTCAGAGGAAAATCATTCTAAATGCCATTTCTTCATGTTTGCACTATGAAGAAACGAAGAGCTTTCTATAGAATTTGTTTTTTGTTTTTTAGTGAACTTTGAATCTGTAAATTATCTTTTTTTAAACTGTATATTATTGAATAAAATGAAAATAAGGTTACTATTTTGCAAAGATTTGATTACCACAAAAAATAATTGTATAAGTATGTTAACTCTGGATATTTCACTGTTTCCTTTCCAGGCTTGACAGACTAAAATTACAAAATAATTATGCCGTTGAAGACGAGATAACAATACAATTTACATTAGCGTGAAAACAGTCAATACAGTTTTCTTGAAGAGCAAATAGAAAGTTCTCATAATAAAAGACTGCTGCACTTCAATGCAAAGCTAAATGCTATTATATTAAACTTTAAAATAAAAATTTTATTAATTAAATAATATGGATTTTTTCTTTTTAATGAAATGAACAGAATGGTTTTAGGGATGAAGAGCACACTCTAAAAAGTACTAGAACGTACTATAATGAATGCAATTGTCAGTTCATTCAGCAGCCAGGATTTGACCATATCATTGAAAATACATTAAAATTTAACAGTATGAAACATACAGTTACATGTACAGTAATATAAACAGATATTTATATAATTATTCTTTTACTTATTAAAGTAAAAAAAAAGGTTAAGATTTAACTTCAAATGTTATTTACTAATGAAATTTTTTTATTACATAGGGGCCGTCCATAAATTACGTAAGGACGATTTCGGCCATTCTAGACCCCACCATTTCTGTGTAAGAAACCGTAATATTTTCTTTGATTTCCCTCCCCTTCCCTTCCCTTCCCTATCTTACGTAATACTTTGGCATAATTTTATAGAAAGATTTTAACTAAAAAATTTTTTATGAAACCCAAAAACCCTTAGGTTCAAAATATATAATTATTAATTAGTTAATTAATATGTATTATTTATAAAAGACTTTATGTGAACAAATTTAAAAATATAAAAATGTAATGAATGAATTCGAATAAACAATTTATTTAAAAACTTTATTTTTTAATTATAACAATCTTATTATTATTATTATCATCATCATCATTAATCAACGTCATAATATTTATTTTTACATTAATTTCAATTTTCACAAAAGACGCAAAAACTTTGCCAGATTGACTAGCTAGTGCACGTGTAAACAGAAACATCATACAAATAAAACAAGAGAGAATAGAGAGAAACCACATTCCGTTGCCATATTGATTACATCTTGGCTAAGGCCAAGAAAATAAACTACACGCTGCTAAAATGTGTTAGGTGCACCTGGGGACTAATAACGCTTATAAAACTCTATATAATAAAGGTACTAATAAAGCTTATAAAACTCTATATAATGGGGCAATACAGCCAATGCTACTGTACGTGGCCTCTGGCTGTGGTCATGTAACTAGTAAAAATTCAGTAGCAAGTAAATTACTCTCTCTTCAAAGCCAGTTTGACATCAGAATTTCAAAGTGCTGCAGAACTGTTTTTATTCAATACTAACGCCTGTCTGATACTAGCAGAGCTCCTTCCTATGCCACTATGTTTTGTAGAAAAGTTTCTAAACAATTACATCAGAACTACAAACGTCAAGGCTCAACAACGGTCTCTACTCCCATCTACGGCTGTTCATATGCTACCACATTGCAATTACCCTACTATCTTTGATCATCATCCTGTAAACAAGGTTATTTGGTGTCATCTGCTTCCTCCATAGATAACCACGCAGACATTAATATTTACACAGATTGGTCCAAAAGCTCCCTTCTTGTCGGCTCAAGTATCTGTATCTTCCTCCAAACTGACATATTTTGCCAAAAATATGTTAGAAGGTACAGTTACCTCCCACATACCTCCATCTATCAAGCTGAAGAAGATGCTGACTACCAAGCTGTTCAGTGGGCCACTTCACTACCAAACAAAACATTGTCTATCAACATTTACAGCGATTCTCAGTCTGTCCTAAAAGCTCTGTTAAATCCCAATAGTAATAGCAATAAAATCGCATATATCCAGCATCATATTAAAAATCTTGTAAATAAGATAACTTTTATATTTGTTTCTGGCCATACTGGCATACTAAGAAATGAAAAATATGACTTTGAGGCTAAGTCAACTGCAAAGGGCACTGATTTGGACTACACTCACATCCCTCTCTCTTGTAGCAGCCTTAAATTCATGACAACGCTATGCAAAAGTGGAATCAGTAAAAGTAGCTGAGCAGTAAAACTGGTAGAATAACAAGACTTTATTTTCCTAGTGTTGAATGTAGGTTCTCATGACTACTTAGAGATTTAACGTTTGCTACTGCTCAACTATTTACTGAGCATGGTAATTTTAGAAGCTACCAGGCGATGTATAACCGGGCAGAAGCTGCTTCTTGCTTTTGCTCTACAGAAAACCTAGGCACCATCGACCATACGATCTATCATTGTCCAATTTACGATCAAAATAAACTTATTTTGAAATTAGAAATTTTTACGCTTGGTTTCAGGTGGCCATGCCCACTCGATAAGCTTGTTCAGAAACCACTGTTTGATGCTTTTTATAATTATGTTCAAAAAATATGGAAGAAAAGACTATTTCTAATTTCTAGTTTTACATTTTAGTTTTCACTAAAAGCCGAATGAATACTAATTTTATGTTTACTTTGTATCGCGTATTTTGGTTTATGTATTCTTAGTGTTATATACCCATAGGAGTGGTGCACTTATTTTAATAAAAAAACAAGAGAGAGAAACCACTACACGGCCTTTCTCCCATGACAAAAAATGTGTAGAGCGTGAATCTGTTAGCGTTATTACTCTATCACGTCACACGAGACAACGAGCGTTCTTAATAGAAACTGCCAAATTGAAGCCAAATTCAAGACGTCGCCACTCAACAAGATCAAATAATAATAATAATATTACGTAAGACGAGATCTATTACCCTTCTACCCCTGAGTAAGAAATCGTATGAAATCCTTGACCCCCCACTCACCCCAAAATACCTTACGCAATTTATGGACGACCCCATATCAACTTTTCATATTAAAAAAGTTCATTAAATGTAATATAACAGGCAACAGGCAATGATATCAGATTTTCAAGCGAATAGACCAATTAAAGCAAGATAAGGCATGAACATTATTCAAACTGGTTATAAATTTATTCGTTTAGTCTGGTCACCTCTATAATGGTCGATTTAGCGTTTTTGATGTTGTGTATCTTCACGGTTTCTGCACGAAATTTCGATCGGTATTCAAAATTAGATGAAAATTACGAAATTTGGTGGTCGACGGACGAAGAATCTATTACTTTTCAAGTAGAAGTTGCAACTAGAGGATGGGTTGGATTCGGAATTTCTCCAAATGGTGGGATGGAAGGTAGCGACGTGGTCATCGGATGGATTAACAACGGAAAAGCCACATTTCACGTAAGATTTCGGAAGAAATTAACCATTTTTTCTATCGAAAGATCAATTTAAAAGTTATTTTTCGAATTTGTTTAATAATGATTAACATAAATTATAAGCTCGTAAATTTCTATTATTTAATTGATCAAATTAACTGAAATACTTTAAAAATATTTCAGTAAAATTAAGTAATTCGGCATAGTTAAAATTAATGAAATTAAACTATTTCATTTTAAATTAACGTATGAAAGCATTTCGTATTCAATTTTTTAACTTTAACTTACAACATTTTCATCGGATTATACTAAATTAAGATTACTTAAATTAAAAACTTCATTGATATTTATAGACTAATTATATCTATCGTGAGTATAATTTTAGAATTTGTTAGACTATTAAATACTTTATTTATTTTTAAAATACATTTTTTCCAATTTATTAAAGAATAATTTATGCAAGGAAACTTCTAATTTAATGAAATTAATTGTTTCATATCGTAAAAATCTGCAAATACGGACATTGACATTCGTCGTTAAAGTCTTTGACATTCCTAAAACCGGTTTGTACGTTCGAACCATAAAAATGAAAATAAAATGTAACAAAACTTAGCCTTATATGTATCTATGGTAATAACCTCTCCACACCATGGTAACAATCACTCTATTGGGTGGTTGTTATTTATTGTCTCATCTATGTCTATCATAACTAATTCTGCAAGTTTTGGCCCCATCTTTGACCCCATACTTATGCCATCAGTTTGTCTATAGAAGTCCCGGTTAACTTGAAAGTAATTCTTTTTATATGCGAATTTTATAACCTCATCAATATTTAATTAGACTTCTTTCTATCAAATTCCATTTTATATTCGGATACATATTTTTAACGTCAAGGTTTAGTAATTTATTAGTCTTTTCTTTCTGTAATTTCTGTATTTTGTTAATAACTATGTCTGCATTTTTTATGCTATAATTAGAGTAATTAGTGTTCATTAATTTTTGTTTAATGTACTGCTATAAATTGTATAAAATTAAATATTTGAAATCTACTATTAGTCTATATTTTTCTTCTTTATGTGAGTCTTTTGTTATGGCTCGGGTTCCTTTCTCGTTGCAGTTTTTTTTTTGGTGGGTGTAATTTTTTTGATTTTTTTAAATTATATTATATTTGATTATATTTAATTTAGGTGTTTTATTGTTTTTAAAATTGAGGATATAATTTTTATCAATTTTACTTATATATACAGTATGTCTTTAACTTTTTTAGTTAGATCTTTTTTAATTTCATCGTATGGATTGTTAGTCAATTTAATATATTGTCATATTAATTTGTTCTATAGTTTTCTTATCTAAATTCTTATTATTTATTATTATTAACTGTCTGGTTTTATCCTCTTTAATTATTGAGAGATTATTTTTGTTTAAGATAATTTATTGAATTTCTAATAATTTTATATTTATTAATTTTTATATTATACTTATTATTATTTTTCTCATTAAAATACTTTTTTAAATTATGGATAAACCATTGAAGTTAAATTTTCTTTCTCTGCTTTCTTAATTGATAAATCTTTTATACTTTTATCTATATTAGCTGTCATATTACAACAACCCGAAATGCATATGTATAACCTGTGTTAAAGTCTTAATTAATTAAATTACATAACCGAAATTGCTGTGAGAAAATCAACCAATTTTTATTGGATTAAAGTGAATTTATATACACATAACGATATGTTTATGTATTATATATCCTATGTGAATCTACATTACAAGTTCGTAAGTCGAAAAATCATCAAGACAAAGAATGAGACATAGGCTGAATAACAGATACAGAAAGATGCTAATTATCGTACTCAATTAAGATAATAGAATTCTCTTAAATAATCCATAATACCGATAACTAATTTAATATAATAAATTATTTATTACATTACTTCTGTATAGTAATTGTCATTGATTATTACAGGACAGATACGCCAAAGGAAAGTTTCTTCCGGAAATTGACGACCATCAAGATTGGGAACTTCTGTGGTATCAACAGACCGATACGCATACAAAGTTTAGTTTTAAAAGATTTCTCATTCCTTGCGATTCACAAGATTTACACATAACTGTAAGTACAGAAGATTTATCAATGTTATTCTATTTCGTGACGTTTTCTAAAGGAAAACATAATATACAGGATGAAACTACGAGATTAATATTCGCCTACAATGACGAAAATCCTGGTTCTACGGGTGAGATCTCATATCATGGTCCAAAAAATAGAGGAACCAAGAGTGTTACTTTAAAGAAGTATGAGAGGGGTGTATTGCTAGAAAATCCTAGCGATCTGTATCATTGGGAAGTCACACATTCAAATGTGAGTATTAGAAATGTTACAATACTTATATTTTAATCTTATTAATATCACTATATTATTTAATCGTGGATAGTGAACAGGGGCAATTTGATGGGTAACATCACGAAATCCCTGCTTCCTTAGAATGCACTTGAAATAAGGGTGCCCACCAGCGGCCGAGTGGATAAAAATCACTGACCATGTTGGTCGCTTTCGTGTCTCACCAGCGAGCTAACCATATGGATTTTCCAGATTTTCTTCACTTGTTTCAGATAAATAGGAGCCAATTTCGCGTAGAAAGTCCTCCGGACAGGTATTCTCCTTAGTAGATCGCTAGCGTTGCGTTGCCTTGCCTTATCCCATAAAAACCAACAACTGGCAAGTAGAGAATGTTTTAAAGTTTTAAGACGTATAGCAAACGTACTACTTGGTTTATCAATGAAAAAAATATATAAATCTATGTAGTAGCATTTTAACAAAATAACAACATATATACTGTATATAAATGTGAAATTAAAGCCGTATATAGATTACAATTCAAAACAGTATGAATCAGGCATAATACACCCGATATGATAAGACAATAGATGTAAGGCCATATAGAAATGAAGTTTTAAAAATGATATATAATTTAACGTGCGTAACAATGAATTTGTTATGAAATGCATCTGGTTACAACTATTTCGAATTATTGCGGTCAGACAACTGGAAAAACGAATGTTTGATCCACAAGTCTTGCTTTCTTGTTAAGAGTTCGAAATTTGTTTACAAAATAAGTACAGATATATTATCATTGGACTCATCACATCACAGAAGTCTGTTACATTATGGCGATGTTATTATAGGATAGGTATTTCTGATCCAGTCAGCTGTGTACACTAATGCTTGGTGGAAAATTTATATTTTAATATCATCATGGAACAATTATCTGCAAATGCTGATTTTCTTCTCAGATGAATCGGACCTTTCTAACATAATAATGCTCCTACCCTAACCTCAAGCGAGGATTATGCTGGGAGTATAAAGATAACCTTTAGGTTCTTTTCTAGCTTCCAACAATCGAACATTTGTTGAATGTGACTTTTCACGTCACATTCCACGGCATCCACGGCGCACAAAAATTTTTTAAGGTTATTAAACAAATTATTTTTGAAAGAAGTCTCAAAAACAATAAGTGTCAAAATTAAAACCTCTTTTAAATTGATTATACGAGTTTTTCATTGTTATAATAAATAAATGTAGAAATGTAGAAGAAAATATATATTCATAAGCAAAATTACATGTGCATATTAAATGAAATTTTCTTTTAATCAAAAACGTTCAAATTATTTTAACTTAGAAATTGCGGAACATTGGGCAGGTTTATAAAGGCAATTATCGTGCCACTTTTAAATGCAAATTAAGACTTAATGTTAATTTCTTTTCTTATGTGAATGAAAATTATTAATTTAAATAACTATTGTTGTAACCTGATGCTATTTTAAAGAACAATACTGTTTTATTTAATTCACAATAATATAAACAAAAAGAATTATGTTAAGTGGCAAGTAATATTAAGATAGAATGTTTACAAACACAATTCTAAATTATGTGATTTATTCCGAGGAAATTTTTGCCGCGAAAATTTAATTATAGGTTCAAGTGTACCGTGAGATTAAGAAAAAAAAAGTTGAAAACATTGCCATAATGTAAGGCGACTCTGCTGTAAGGGCTATTTGTTCCCTAAGTGTGTAAAGGATATTAAGAATTAAAAGAAAACACTTTTGTGATACTTCTACGCATTCAATTTTGTAATGTATTAATTTCGTCCTGGCATGTTTTAATTATTTTAAATTAATGTTTAAATATAAAGGGGGATGTTTGTTTGTTTGTTTGCAATACACTTCTAGGCCATTCGACCAATTGCTACGAAATTCTGCATTACGTTAGCACACTTCTTATTTCAGTAATGTCATACATCCCACGCCAAAACAACGCTTGAATTTATATAAATTAAGTAATTTCTATCTACATTCGATTTGATGAGTTACACGAAGGAAATTGGTATAAAATTTAGCAAAATAATGAACTAAATATAATTCTTACAAAAAAGGATATAATTTAAAAAAATATATATATTATATTTACTTAATTACTGCGACAATAATATAGCACAAAATATGCTTTCCATATCCTGTTTCGAGTTTCACTTATCTGACACCTTTCTCCAAATTCAGGAAGAACAGACAGACAGACAGGGAACGACAGTCGCAATTTGTCTATAATTTTTCTATAAACGCAATATTTACGAGAACATACTTCTCACGTACTTTATACAATATGTTGTCAAAATTTAAACACTATTATCACATAAAAGCAATTATTCTCACAGTTTTACAAGATTTTTTTTTATTTAAACAAACTTTATATGAAGTCTTTCGGATGTTAAGGTTAGCAAATTCGATCACAACCATCACAACCTGTCTAACACGTATCACTTTTCAAATATTAATAGTAAACCAGTATTAATTAGTAGTCGTTGACCGTCCTCTCTTCCGGGAGGAGATCAACCACTACTTTTGATCGAATTACTTCAACTTACTTTCTATCAGACCAGCGGTATAATGGCATTCGAATAAGAAAATTACATAATACGAGGTTTGCAGCCAGCACAAAATACGTTTTAAGAGATTTTCGAGGGTGTTGAGTTAAAATATTTGGTCTGTTTTTTGCGAAATGTGATTCGTTGGCAGATTACCGTTTGATGTTCGGCTGTGAAAGGTATAGTTTCTTAGCTTTAACATCTGGAAAAAAAATATGACATGTTAAAAAATTAATATATATTTTCAATTGGTGTTTACTTGACCAATGAAATAGTGTCACTTCGTATCATCTGAGTATTGTGATAAACACAACAACTGCAGGCTAAATAAGCAAACTTTTTGTATGGTTTTCGTTTTAATGTTTGTTATATTATAGTATTTGATTTATATAACTGCAAAGTTTATTTTACGTAAGGTTTATCACAACGAGTGATCAATCTAACGCATTTTAAAATTTCTTTATTCCTCTACCGTACAAAATTTAAAGAATTTTTAAAATGTGTTAGATTGGTCACTTGATGTGATAAACCTTTACATAAGATAATCTTTGTAGTTTATAGTATTTGATTTACAACTATATATATAATATAACCGAAAGGTTAGAAGTACGAAATAATCAAATACAGTAAACCCCCTTATAACACGGGTTCCTATAGTTCGGGTTCCTATATTACAGCGAAAAAATTGCGACAGTATTCGTACAAACACGCTAAAAAAACTCGTATAATTCGGCAAAACGTCATCGCCGACTCGTGTCGCGACAGGAGTGGTCGAATCTAGACCAATAGCGGATATTGTACAAACCGTCGAGTTTAAACCAGCAACGGACCTACTAAAAACCATTTATTATTTAACGTCCATAAAAATTATATTTATATTAATGATGTCTCCAAAGTTCAGCGAATTTTTCGGAAAAAAAATAATTTATCAGGAAGCACGCGAGCGCCATTCGATGACAAGCTCCACGACGAAAACAAGCTTAAGCAATGGCGTCGTCGAACGGTGCACATTCGGTAAGTAATCCTACAAATTTTTGTTTATAGCATAGTTTATATGGATTATTCCCAAAAAATTATACGTATTTTGGAAATGTTGAGTCGAATTAGTCTAGAATCGATTAATTTTATGGAAGAAAACCTTTCAAACAGCCGTAGTCCGTATATTGCATAAGTGCCGGGCTGTGATTGGCTCGTGTATTTAAGCACTCTTAAAACATCAATTTCATAAAGAACGGAATGTATCTACCGTGTTATAGAGGGTCGACTGTATTCAAGTTATTACAGGTTCTGGCAAGTAAAGAATTTTCAGAGTCCTGCCACAAATAGTCTACATATTGATTATTGACAATCTGTGACGTGCCATAACAAGCAAAAATATAAAAAGCTAATAAGCAGGCTTAAAATTAATAAATACAAATGTATTCTGACAGTTTATGAGTTAATTATACTTTCTATTTGCAAAATTTCATCAACCTTAACACAAAATAAGAAAAAAAGTGAACTTTTAAAAAATTTGCGGGATTTCCCTGGCTATTTCTCGGGTTAAAAAACAGCCAGGATCCCGTTAGAGAAACCCTAATCATAAGTATACAGTTCACGTCTAAAAATAAAATAATTCTATACACATGAATCATTGTGAATGCAATTTTTTTCATTAACGCTTTAGTAGATTTTCACACAATCTTAATGTAATATATTGATAAACTGCATAATCTTCAGACTAAATTAAAAAGCGAGCGTAAACAAATATAGCACTGTGCTCTGACAAATTATATAGCAACGTCCACAACGCTCAGATCACATATACCTTATCAAACTTAACGAAGATACAAAAAAACGACTTAACACATATTCCAGTGCAAACTATTTTACAGTATTTTATCAAAACCTGAACATTTCTTTTACCCAAATAGATATTCAGGTTAAAAATAAATTATTGGTGATTTTTGTTTGGAAATTATCCTTAAGAGACAGCAGATCCGAATTGACAATGTATTTATTTATGTCTAGGTGCGTGTTCCTGGTGATAGAGATACTGAATACTACTGCAAGTTCTTCAGAACGCCTGAATTAAGTCGAAAACATCACATTGTTAAAGTAAACTATTCATTATTTAAAGTTCTTCGTGTTTTAATTCACATAAATACTCTCATTATTAACATATTTATTTAGCTTGAGGCAATTATTGAACCTGGAAATGAAAAACTTGTACATCATATGATCCTGTACGAGTGTACTGGCATCGAGACAGATAGAATAACACCTTATTTAAATGAAGAATACACCGAATGTTATAATGAAGAAAACGTACGGAAATTTCCATTTTGTTTTAATGTCATCGGTGGTTGGGCCGTTGGGGGAGAGGTAAACAAGTTTTAGTGTTTTATACATTAATTAAAAGTTATAAAATACTCATTTTTACTTTGTTTTTATAGTCATTTATTTATCCTGATCAAGCAGGCCTTCCACTAGGCATTCCAGAAGTCAAATGGATTTTATTAGAAACTCATTACGATAATCCTAGTTTACAAAAAGGTAATTTATATTTATATAATGCTAAATTTTTTCGACGATAATAAAAGACTATTTGCATAGGAATCGTTGATAATTCTGGATTTAGAATTACGTACACGTCAAAACTTCGTAAACACGATGCTGCAATGTTAGCTGTTGGAAATTTATGGTATCCTTGCATGTTTATCCCACCGAAACAGAAAGAGTATATTGTCGCAGGACACGCACATCCATCTTGTCTACGTCGGGTAATTATTAAAGTCATTCGTGTTTTTTTTTTTTTGGAAAAAAATCAATAAAAGAATATTTAAAACATTTTACAGCAAGTTCCCCCGGAAGGAATCAAAATATATAGTTTTCTACTTCATTCTCATATCATAGGTACTGTACGATATTCTATTAATTAAAAAATGTATTTAAAATAACTTATCTAAAAAAAAATTTAATTTAGGTAAACAAATGTTAGTCAGACATTTTCGAAATGGAGAAGAGTTACTTCCCTTAGCTAGAGATTTAAATTACGATTTTAATTATCAGGTAAGTAATTTCTATTGAATGAGTAATTCTGTGATTTATAAATTGAATTTACGAGAAATGTTTTGCTTTAAACTTTTTCAATTTCTGATAGCAACTTAAATATTTGCCCGCAGAACGCACTGTACTGCCCGTGAGTATAAAATCTAAATTATTTTTTCGTTGTTAGAGTACGAGTATGACGTTACGAAAGTTCTTTAATATTATATATTAGCTATGAAAGGTGAAATGAATGTAATTTTAATTCATTTCTTCTATAATAGAACGATCAATTGGTGGTGGAATGTGTTTATGACTCTTCAAAAAGAGATAAAGTAACTTTTGTAAGTAGCGAAATTAAAATTCTCAAATTAGAGTTAATATAAGTGCAGTTTTAAATATTTCATTAATTACAGTAGAACCTCCATTATCCGGACCTCCATTATCCGGATTTTCGATTATCCGGATTGTTCAAAATAAACAAAAATTTTACGAATTTGCTGATTTGCACTTGGCGAATTACGACACTGTTTATGTACGTGATGGAATGCATAACTTTTTTTGTTTCAACAACNGATTGATCATGATTAGCAGTATTTATTTTAATTGTAAGCAAGTTTTAGGATATATATTAACCTGCTATTCTACCATATCAAATGATATTAAAGGCATTCTTTTTGAGTGGTTAGGTGAATTACAAAAAATTAACATTCACGTGGTTAATTCACTTTCCACTATTTATAACCGAAAATTTGGTCCGGATTCCGATCTATTCGGAGTTCGAACGGTCTTCTGAAACGAATTAAATTCGGAGTACGAGGCACTATTGTACTGATAATCAAATGATAGAGACAGAACGCGGTTAATTAATTATTATACATAGATAGTGCTATTTTTGTCTCAGCAAGTTCTAATATTTGATTACCGTGGAGCGGGATTAGATTAACCACTTCCACGAAATTCATAAATATTCATATTTTCGCGCCTATGTAAAAATAATTTGTAAGCAATTTCAGTATATTAAACTAGAAACCTTAAGGGGCAGCACAGTGGTACTTAGTAATTATCACTTTTTGCATGTCTTGTGTGTCATGCAACACCAGTACAAAAGTTAAGAAAATTTTTGGTGTATTTTAAAAGCTGAAACACTTTTTAGTGTTCTATAAGCTCTATTAGACTATTGGCCTTTTTATATAAAAATATGCGAAAATAAAAAATATATTAAACCATAAACACTGAATTTGAATAATTGAACTGTAATCAATAGAAGTTCATTGATACGTTTATTTTTTCAGTGATGATAGATTCGTCATCTCACCATCAACTGGAAAGAATCAGAGTTATTACGAGTTTCTGAATGCTTATCCATGGGATTATCAATCTGTGAGCTCTGTACAGAATGCAATGAGGTATGGTCCTCAACTGAATTTCTGTCCTGGCAGTGGAAATATATTAACGGTATTTAAATTTTATATCTTAAAACTGCTTAAACTTACTGAAATAAAATTAATTAGTATTTTTTTTCTTTTTTAGTCTCTCATTTTAGCTAGATATCCGAAAGTACAGAAGGTTCATAAACAAACTTATAAATGTAAAAGTAATAAATAAATGCCGCTTAATGTTTCGCCTCCTGTGTCAACTTAACGTAGACGAATTATAACAGAATTTTGAGACATTATTTTTGAGATTATTTTACTTTTGTATGCATCTTTGAGTATGAATAATTAATATGCATAGAGTAATATTTTAGAATTAAATTACAAGCATTTTTTTTAAACATTAAATTTATTAAAGAATTTTGATTTAAATTCGCAAACTAAATTTATTTTATGTTAAATTAATTAATATTTTAAAACAAATACATCTTTTGAAATGGAAACGTACAGCAGACATTGACATCAATATTTATTTTGCTTCTGGAATAGAAATTACTGTTTCATATTTTAAATAACTTTATATATTATTTCTATGTTTATTCCAGTCATATAAGTTATGTTCTGTGGTTATTGATATCTATGAGGAACTATTCAATTATTAATAATTCCAAACTTTTCACTTTTGATGTACAGAATCCGGTCTTCGAGTTAAAGAATTTCGAGTTAATGGGTTTAATACCCGATTTTCTCAAATTTTCCGTGGCCGTAAATTTCTTGTTATCGAACCGTTTTTCAAGAATCTGTTCACATTACACTGATTAAAAACTGGTATGCAGTTTATGGCATTTTTGAGGGCGTTTTCAAGGTATGTGCCCCAATCAGAACAATGGTAACATACTGTATCAGTAAAAGTATGTACTTGTCCATCACCATACAATATTGTGAAAAGACTCGGCGTTAAAGAAATGTCAGAGTAAGATGCTTATTCTTAAATATGGAAGAATGTCTAAGATAGAACACTACTAAACAATTCATATAGAAATCCGAGTCCGAATTATACAGTGATACCACAGATTAACACCCAGATGAGACACGACAATAGCAAAATTGGTGCGCTAAGTGCGTGTGGCACTGTGGTAATCCCTAGCAGCAAGTGCAGTAAACTAGTATTATTTCATGACCTGCATGCAAAGTTTTGAAATTTTATAAACAAATTAAAAGAAATTAGTAAGAATAGAAAATTATAATTATTAATATATTAAATTGTAAAATAAAATTTATTTATTTATTTATTAGGCCTACATTAAATTTGGCAATGTCTCACGAACATTGTTTGCCACTCCCATTACAACAATCTAAACTAAAGTGAAAAAATATATAATTTATAAATTAAATAATTAATTATATATTATATAATTGTAATTATATTAGTATAATTAAATTATTTACCATCTACAAAAACCCTCCATAGTATTTTAGGAAATTTTAATTTAAAACCAGGAGTTAATAAAAACATTATCGTGTTAGTGCAGAAAAAATTAGAGAACTTTCCAAGCATAGCTTGTTCATTATCACTAGATAAAATGTACATTAACAAAGGATTAATTTATAATAAAAACACAGAAATAGTTTTAGGATATGAAGATAATGGCATCAATAAATCCAAAATTATGGCAAATGAGATTGATCATGATTAGCAGTATTTATTTTAATTGTAAGCAAGTTTTAGGATATATATTAACCTGCTATTCTACCATATCAAATGATATTAAAGGCATTCTTTTTGAGTGGTTAGGTGAATTACAAAAAATTAACATTCACGTGGTTAATTCACTTTCCACTATTTATAACCGAAAATTTGGTCCGGATTCCGATCTATTCGGAGTTCGAACGGTCTTCTGAAACGAATTAAATTCGGAGTACGAGGCACTATTGTACTGATAATCAAATGATAGAGACAGAACGCGGTTAATTAATTATTATACATAGATAGTGCTATTTTTGTCTCAGCAAGTTCTAATATTTGATTACCGTGGAGCGGGATTAGATTAACCACTTCCACGAAATTCATAAATATTCATATTTTCGCGCCTATGTAAAAATAATTTGTAAGCAATTTCAGTATATTAAACTAGAAACCTTAAGGGGCAGCACAGTGGTACTTAGTAATTATCACTTTTTGCATGTCTTGTGTGTCATGCAACACCAGTACAAAAGTTAAGAAAATTTTTGGTGTATTTTAAAAGCTGAAACACTTTTTAGTGTTCTATAAGCTCTATTAGACTATTGGCCTTTTTATATAAAAATATGCGAAAATAAAAAATATATTAAACCATAAACACTGAATTTGAATAATTGAACTGTAATCAATAGAAGTTCATTGATACGTTTATTTTTTCAGTGATGATAGATTCGTCATCTCACCATCAACTGGAAAGAATCAGAGTTATTACGAGTTTCTGAATGCTTATCCATGGGATTATCAATCTGTGAGCTCTGTACAGAATGCAATGAGGTATGGTCCTCAACTGAATTTCTGTCCTGGCAGTGGAAATATATTAACGGTATTTAAATTTTATATCTTAAAACTGCTTAAACTTACTGAAATAAAATTAATTAGTATTTTTTTTCTTTTTTAGTCTCTCATTTTAGCTAGATATCCGAAAGTACAGAAGGTTCACAAACAAACTTATAAATGTAAAAGTAATAAATAAATGCCGCTTAATGTTTCGCCTCCTGTGTCAACTTAACGTAGACGAATTATAACAGAATTTTGAGACATTATTTTTGAGATTATTTTACTTTTGTATGCATCTTTGAGTATGAATAATTAATATGCATAGAGTAATATTTTAGAATTAAATTACAAGCATTTTTTTTAAACATTAAATTTATTAAAGAATTTTGATTTAAATTCGCAAACTAAATTTATTTTATGTTAAATTAATTAATATTTTAAAACAAATACATCTTTTGAAATGGAAACGTACAGCAGACATTGACATCAATATTTATTTTGCTTCTGGAATAGAAATTACTGTTTCATATTTTAAATAACTTTATATATTATTTCTATGTTTATTCCAGTCATATAAGTTATGTTCTGTGGTTATTGATATCTATGAGGAACTATTCAATTATTAATAATTCCAAACTTTTCACTTTTGATGTACAGAATCCGGTCTTCGAGTTAAAGAATTTCGAGTTAATGGGTTTAATACCCGATTTTCTCAAATTTTCCGTGGCCGTAAATTTCTTGTTATCGAACCGTTTTTCAAGAATCTGTTCACATTACACTGATTAAAAACTGGTATGCAGTTTATGGCATTTTTGAGGGCGTTTTCAAGGTATGTGCCCCAATCAGAACAATGGTAACATACTGTATCAGTAAAAGTATGTAGAGGAAAGGTTGTAATGGCGTTGGATGGTGGGGTGATGGATGTCGCCACCCCGCGGATATTATGATTTTTGTTATTTTCTCATATTTATGTTTTACAAATTTATTATTGTTTAAATACTCCATAATTTAATTTATCTAGTTTTTTATACATTTTTTCTACAATTGTAATTACTTAAATTATTAATAAATGTCTCATAACTCTCGTGAGAAAAGACGAGATGAGAACGAGAGCGTTTGATGAACGTTAGTTCGAAGCAAAGTTTGTCCTGTCTCTTTTTAACAAAAACGAGAAGCATAAACATAAAGATCATTTATTACATAACAGGCGTGGTATGTACGGTATGTTTCTTTATCTTACATTTAGTGTAAATACAGATGATTAAGAGAAAATGTAAAAGAAGATTACGGATCTATCAAAGGGTAGAGGATTTTACAGGAAAATCGGTTTGCGTTAAAAGTGTCGACAATTTCGACTTAACAAAATCCGATTATATCGAAAACCCTATATACTGTGTCCAGGACGTATAGACAGCTTTGAATTAACACAATTCCATTTAACGAGGTTCACTGTAATAATAGAGGTTGCGGCCGACGTTTTCATCGCGAAAACGTGTACGTTGGACGTTCAGCGCCGCCTTCCTGTAAGCTTAGAAGTTTGACAATAGCGTTTGGTACGTCGAGCATGATTCCACTGACGTTCCAAATGCCATTGTCAAACTTCTAGACTTACAGGAAGGCGGCGCTGAACGTCCAACGTACATGTTTTCGCGATGAAAACGTCGGCCGCAACCTCTCTAATAAATACGGTAATGATAAAAATGAAGGGTTAAATACAAGTTTGAGTGCGTTAAGTGAATTATATAAATTTTAATTCTTCATCAAAGTTTGTATAACTTTATACAAAACTTTATATTACTTTATATAACCGTAACATATATATAACATAGAATGTAGCCAAATGGATCAAACCATCAATTACTGCTCGTGGTTGGTGCCTGAATAAATGGCTAGAGGCACCGGTTTTTGGGTTTCCTTTACATGTTTAACACCTAAATAAAAGCCCAGTTTTCCGTAGAAAGCCCTTACGGGAAGAGCTCTCCTTAACAGATCGCTTGCGTGTTGCATTGCCTTATCTCAACATTACAAAAACTAAAAGAATAATCGTAATTAAAATAATTCCATTTAAAACCATCTAAAGAAATATATATCAGCGAAATTGAACAAAATTCTGAATTGCTTATGCCATTGGAATTCCTGTTATACACGATTATCATTATTTCGATAATAGGCGATATATTCTACAATTTGTGAAGGAATCAATTCTTAAAATATTTTAAGAATTGTTATTGTTATTATTGTTATTATAAAAATTTGTATGCTACATAAATAATGCTTTCACAGAGAAACTTCAAGAATTTAAGAAAACAAATTAGAATTTTTAACTATACATTAGATTTGAAAAGAGTCAAATCCAAACGAAGAGAATTTCGTGAAAGCTTGATTATTATTATTTTCAATTTCTGCAACTGTTAAATAGGTTTAATGTAGCCCTATAAAAATCTGGAAGATAGTTTGTTAATATTAGAGTTTCGGGTTTTTGTAATTTGTATAATTTAAAATGAACCATTCAGATACTCTTCCGAAAACATAGGAGCTGCAATGGTATAGAATTGGCTCGACTTTAAATTCACAGAAGTCATGTTTATACAAATTCTAATGTATGCAATTCGTGTATTTTTTTTTTACTTTTTTCGATTGGAATTTAAATTTTCGCGAAATAATTCTCACTAAGTTCTGGATTGTAGTGAGAGTAAAATCAAGAATTATTTAGTCATTATAAATCTTTTATTAAACTACAGCATAAAATAATAATTCAGTACATTAGCTCGAGTTCCACTTTTAATTTCAACGAGTTTTCATTTCCTATTTAGTCAGTTTAGTTTCTAAACATCGCTTCTTCAGAATATTTTTCTTTTTAACACGATTATTAGCGAGGTTGAGGCCGAAGTTTTAAACGCGAAAACGTGTACGTCGGACGTTTAGCGCCGCTTTCCTGTAAGCCTAGAAGTTTGACAATGGTGTTTGAAATGTCGAGCATGATTCTGTTGACTATCCAAACACCATTGTCAAACTTCTAGGCTTTCAGGAAAGCGACGTGTACGTCGGACGTTCAGTTTGACGTACACGTTTTCGCTTAAAACTTCGGCTTCTATCTCGCTATAATAAGTATCCATTTAATACTCCTGCAAAACATTTTATTTAATAATTATTTTATGAAGTTTATGGAGAATATTGTATGATTTACTGTGATTTTCTAGTATTTGAAAGAATCGTATAAGCGACGATTCCGGAAAAGAAAACCCTGGCGTAAATGTAGATTCGATTGTATCAATATATCAATATAGAACGAATAGCTAAATCGAAATCTATACGTGGATTCATATATCTTCATAAATTATTTACTTTATTTGTAACATTAAATGAATTTTTATTATTATTATTGCAATTCTATTATATTTTTCCAAATTTGAAAAAGTTAAATTTATTTATTATAAATTCAAGCCGCATTCTTCTGTTACACACTTCGTTTCGATGGAATTTGTTTATTTATGAGTTAATTAATGTAGTAATTTTGTGAAAATTTTAATCTCAATCGTTAATCATACTTTTATATTTCCTTAAGAATCACACATAAGCATGCGGGCGATGTTACGAGATATAAATTTCATTTACTTATTACTTCTACATTTGTACTTTTCTTCGTGAATCTTCTTCACTTTAGGATATTTGGATAGAACAAAAGTCTGAAAATAATAATAACTACGAATTAATTTTAATCTCAAAAACTAATATATATATATATATGTATGAAATACATAATACTTAATTAATCTGCATATTAAATGTGATAAGAAAAAAGATTGATCACACGTTCAGATTTGACGATTTAACAAGGAAAATCGAAGAGTTGTATGTGAAAATCTAAAAACCAGCAACGAAATATATAAAACGGAATTATGGCAAATTTAAAGACAGTGTAGAATTAAAAAGATTGTTGTAAAATTACCAATCCAAACAAGAACTAGAGCCACAAATCTTAAGTTAAAACACTAAATACGAAATTAAATTACCAGTATTCCTTTTCCTCCTCTATCAGCGCAAATATTTATTTGAGGACCGTATCTCATTGCATTCTGTACAGAATTTACAGATTGATAATCCCATGGATAAGTATTCAGAAACTCGTAATAACTCTGATTCTTTCCAGTTAATGGTGAAATAACGAATCTGTCATCACTGAAAAAATAACTCATGTCAATAAACTTTCATTATTCAAATTCGGTGTTTGTGCCAATTAATATTAAATTAAAACTTAAATATTTTGAAATATTTATTAAATTAAACAAGAAATATTCCATATTAAATTGGTCGATTTAAAGGGAGAAAATTTTCAAGATCATTAAAATAATCAATATAACATAAGCAATAGAGCTTACAAATTTAACTGTTAAGTCGATGAATTTAGTAAAATTTAGAATAAATTAAAATTTATTAAAGCGTTTTTATTTCTCTCGAATTTACGATTTGCTTTGTGAAAATAAATTGACTGTAATGTATAAAAATCTGAATAAAATAAGACTTAAAAATTAAAAGTTATAGAATAAATAAAATGTTACTTTTACTAGTGTTTAAAATAAAGAGTAAATCTAAATTACAGATCTATTTCCATTGTAAACTTCTGAAATTTTACCATTTCTTGATACATATTATTGTATTTATACATTATCAGAAAGAAAAAGTGAATAGTGATTCAACTATATTAAGATATTTAACTTACTCTGACATTTCTTTGACTCCGAGTTTTGTCACAATATTGTAGGGTGACGGGCAACTAGTTAAATAGGATATGTTTAATCTTGGATAATAACCAAAAAATGCCAGACACATTTCTTGTTTCGTCGATAATCCTCCCTAAAAAATATAATAAATTTATTTAAATGATATATTATTCTTTATAATCTTGTATTTTATTAATGATTCGGCCATCCGGTTATACACGTGTTACAAAGATTTATTTCTTTCCTGAAATGTATCAAATCAACTTCTGATAGCTATAGATTTTTCTGACTTATCTCTGGTTTCTTTATAAATATCATTGAAAATGGCTTTTATCCTTTTTATAACTATTAATTATTGAGTTTGTTCATATACTCAAATACTAAGCATTTTCCCATTTCTTTAAATAAATGGCTTTTTAAACTTGCATGTTGCGAAAAAAAGAAACGTGAGCTTGTTATAACTGAAGTTTTTATCTGTATTTTTAGAATTGTTCTTATTGCCAAAATAAAAGAAGCATCCATATTGATTTGATGCTCACCAGCTTCCAATTGTAATACTTTTCGTTTCATATACAAAGAAATGCTTTTTCTTTGCCTTTTTCAGCCATTATCGCCTAATTTTCTTCCTGGCACAATGGGTAGAATGCATTCAAAATATCTGGAAAATATACGAAAAGTTAGCCAAATATAAAAATTCCAAACGAATTATTACGATTGACCGATTGAATGTAATGAGTCGAGTGAGCATACGAGTTTCCATTGAGTGCAATAACAAAACAGAATAAATCGGTTCCACTTTGGTGACACGGGGTTTATCCAGATAGGTCAAAAAATCCAGAAATTTTTCGGAGGATGGTCTGTCCAGATATGTCGGACTTGCTACGAAAGGCCGTCTGAGTGCCCACAGGGCGAAAACAGTTTTAAAAACCGTGCTTTATCTAATATCTCATTAATTATGTGCATCTCGAAAATTTTAGTAGCAATAATAGCGACGTAAAATAAGTGATTCTGATACTTTCATCAGTTATATTTCGTTCTGGCTTCTGTTCTTTTATCTGCAGGTAATAGTCGTACTTTTTATTGTATTTCGATGTTAATAATTAGATCATATTTTTTGTATGAAAGTTTCTGTATTACAGGAAAACGTGATCTACTAAGGGGGATGCCTTCAGGAAGCCTTTTAGGGGAACTGACCCCTATTTAGATGTTACTAATGTGAAGAAAACCTGAAAAACTCCGCGTTCGCGCGTGGCCAGGAGCGAACCCACGACCAATTGTCAGTGTTCAATGATTTCATTCACTCGGCCACTGGTGAGCCACTTGTGTTTTGTGTAATATCTCATCCCATAACAGAATTTCGAAAATTCTTGAATAGATAATGATTATAGAGGCTTCCAGTACAATGTTTCATTCAATTGTATTTCAAGTTTTTGTTGGCAACTATTAGCAAGTAGTAATCGTTCTTTAATTTACAAGTAATAACTTATAGCAGTGTTCCGCGACCGGTGTACCGCGACACACTGGTGTGCCGTCACAAGGTGAAAGGTGTGACGTGAACTTTTACATATTCTATTAATTTGAAGTTTTATTTATATATTTTTATCGCAGTTGTTGTGTTTCTTATGCTTGTATTTCATTCACTGATGAAATAAAATGATGTTAAAGCAATAAACACATATGTCGTCCCAGTACTTACTTATTCTTTTGGAGTTATACATTGGACTCGCACAGATCTTGAGCAACTCCAAATGAAAACAAGAACAACACTTACTAAGCATAAACAACGTCATCTTAAATCTGCCATAGAAAGATTAATCCTTCCACATAAAGATGGCGGACGTGGTCTGATTGATATAGTAAACCTTCACTACAAGAGCATTGCGAGAGTTTTTCTACAAAAGCAAGAAACATCACAGTTACATAAAGCAATAAGTCTAGCAGACTCAAATAAAATCACCATTAAACTTACATTTGCATCATATGGACAAGACAGAACATATAAAATGCATAGACACTTAAGCAATCGTGAGTTCAAAACACACTCTACGGCAGACAACCCTATGACCTAGCCCAGAATTTTGTTGACAAAACTGCGTTAAATAGCTGGTTAGCTCGGGGATGCCTCTTTCGGGAGATGGAAGAATTTAT
>NW_019385586.1:136199-159618 GCF_000671375.1 Centruroides sculpturatus
TGCTTATTGAACTTGTCGTTCTCTCCTGTACAGGTATCATACCACAAACGCTACACAAAAGCCTGGGAACACATACATCATACTACAAAAGGTCTCTATATTGAATAAATGTCATATTGTTAGGAAATTCCTGAATACAGACACACAATGACACGCTTATTTAATTTTTGTCTTTTTTTTTTGAAGTTACTATGCCTTGACTCTGGTCTCGCATAGTACACAGCCATCGGTGTCCACCTAGTGTAACTCACAAAACTCAACATAATTGAGTTTTGTGGTTTATGGCATTACGAAATTCTATTAATAGTATCATATACGTTATTGAGGGGAATAACATTTTGGTGTGCCGTGTTGAGTCATGTCGAGTCATAGGTGTGCCGCGAATAGAAAAAGGTTGCGGAACACTGACTTATAGGATAGGATTAGATTTCAATTGATGAGATAAGACAACGAAATAACGAAGACGATCTCCCAAAAAGAGAAGCTTCCCGAGAGGACTTTCTACGGGAAACTAGCTTCTATTTAGGTATTACACACGTGAAGAAAAGCTGAAAAAAATCTATTACCACGAAAGCATTTACAAATTATCTTTGATGCTTAGAGTTGATTTTAATAAACAGCTTTGTAATTTATAAAAACAATTCGAAATATTATAATTTAAATAGCCCTATATACAATACTATTATATTCATTTAATTGTTGTATATCGAATTTTATATAACGGTATTAATCATTGTGTATTATATTAAAATTGTATATTGTGTATTGTAGATCTAACAATCTGAACGTTTGTCCCGTAATTTTGTTAATGTATTTCTATTTTGTTCCCCGTACAAAGGGTGGAAAACCTTGTACTAAATAAATAAAAATACTATCTTCAGGTGTAGTGAATATAGAAATTTCTATCATATCTTCTACTATGACACTTTCCTTCTGGCATTTATTGATTGTGTGACAAGTTTCATGGTATTTATGAAATGACAGCCAGATGGACGACGTCACTTTATCTCTCTGGAGGACTCAGAATCGAATCCGGGCGATCCATCCCAGAAATTTCTCACGGGCGGTCTGTCTAAGATATTTCGTGCCCATTCCTTGATACTCGGCCATCTCCATTGTGAAGTTAATCGAACTTACGATGGGTGTGGAAAAAAAACGTGCTCTTAGTACCCACCGGAAAAAAGACTGGAAAAAGTATTATGAAATAAAACCACAAAATGAAGTTAGGTTAAATGAAATAGCGTGTAAACTACATACATAACTCTTATAAGCTGTTTGTTATAAAACAAATTGGTTCTAGTTTCTAAATATTTACAAACTATACTTAAATTAACTTTTAATATGATACTTAATCTGATCTTTTTATACTCAAAAATTTTCTATTATATTACTTACAAATGTTACTTTTGCTCTTGTTGAAGAATCATAAGCACATTCCACAACCAAATGATCACTCTGTTATAAGAAAATATCGTCAATTACAAATACATTAGCATCCATTTTATATTTCATTGTCAATATAGAGCATAAAATAACTTGTGTTATGTCATACTGTATATTGGCAATGAAAACATAACTAAATAATTGAGATTTTATACTCACGGGCAGTACAGTGCGTTCTTCGGGCAAATATTTAAATTGCTATCAGAAATTCAAAAAGTTTAAAGCAAAACATTTCTCGTAAATTCAATTGAATGAGTAAATCACAGAATTACTCATTCAATAGAAATTACTTACCTGAAAATCAAAATCGTAATTTAAATCTCTAGCTAAAGGAAGTAATTCTTCTCCATTTCGAAAATGTCTGACCATTAATTTTTTACCTAAATTTTAAGATATTTTTAGAAAAATTTATTATTTTTAAATACATTTTTAATAATATTTCATACCTATAGTATGAGAATGAAGTAGAAAAGCGTACATTTTGATTCCTTCTGGAGGAAGTCTCTATTAAATAATAATAACAATTCTGTTGTTTTTTTTCTAAAAAAAAGAAAGCATGGTTTAAATTAATACCTGACGTAAACAAGATGGATGTGCGTGTCCTGCCACAATATATTCTTTCTGTTTCGGTGGGATAAACACGCAAGGATACCATAAATTTCCAAAACTTAATACTGCAGCATCGTGTTTACGGAGTTTTGGCGTATACGTAATTCTAAATCCAGAATTATCAACGATTCCTACGCGAAAAGCCTTTTATTATCATTGAAAACATTTAGCATTATATGAATATAAATTACCTCTTTTTAAACTGGGATTATCGTAATGAGTTTCTAATAAAAGCCATTTAACTTCTGGAATACCTAATGGAAGACCTGCTTGATCAGGAAAAATAAACGACTACAAAAGATTAAAAATAAATAAATATCTTATCATCCTTAAAATTTAAAAATATAAAATTTATTTACATCTCCTCCAATGGCCCATCCATAGGTAACAGTAAAACAAAATGGAAATTTCGGCAAGTTATCTTTAGTATAACATTCAGTGTATTCTTCATTTAAATAAGGCGCTATTTTTTCCGTCTCGACGTTTGTACACTCATATAATATCATATGATGTACAAGTTTTTCGTTTCCCGGTTCGATAACTGTATCCACCTAAATATATGTGTTAATGGTAAGTATTTATGTAAATTGGAACATCAAAAATATAAAAATATAAAGAATTTACTTTAACAATGTGATGTTTTCGACTTAATTCAGGTACTCTGAAAAATTTGCAGTAGTATTCAGTATCACTATTATCAGGAATTCGCACCTAAACGATGAAAAGTACAGAGTATTGTAGGAATAGCTACAGTTTAATAATATATTTTCAGTGTAAAAGCAATCAGTAAAACATCTTTTTTTAGATAAAATAATATAAAATATTTGAAAGATTATAAGTATATTTATACAACAAACATCCTTAATATCTTTAACATTTTTATTTTCATTTTGGCTCGATGGGCATGCCATAAGTATCAATATAGATCTATGAGATCTAGGGTAATCATCAAGGTCGGACAGTTTGGCTTTTAGTGTAAATGCTATGTTCTTCTTCCTCGTGATCTCGAATCGGACGTTAATTTTATGATTTATTTTAAAAATGAGCATTTATTTACGTTTTTTTGAATATCTCAATCTGTTGATGAGATGAAATTTGAAAAAATGTTAAAAAAAAACTGTATGAGCCCTATGTTTTATAATGCCTTTATTGGACATTATTCTTTCCATCTTCATGTAATATATCAAATACAAGTATATTGTATCATATTGGCATGTATGCGATTTCAAATTTCTAAAAAGGACTCTCTCTTTTTTAATATTGCATACATATCAATAGGATGCTTTATACCTTGTACTAATACAGGCTATTACTATTAATCACATATATTTATGTGTTAGATCATATATGACAGCAAAAAGAATGAAAACGCTTGCAATGCTTGTTTCGCCTCTATGTGACTACATTTTGCAAATTGACTCAACTTTCCAAAAAAAAATTCTTCAATGTGATAGGAAACGTTAATCATTAATAAGATTAAAATACAATTCGATAATTGCTAATACTCACGTTTGAATGTGTGACTTCCCAGTGATACAGATCGCTAGGATTTTCTAGCAATACACCCCTCTCATACTTCTTTAAAGTAACACTCTTGGTTCCTCTATTTTTTGGACCATGATATGAGATCTCACCCGTAGAACCAGGATTTTCGTCATTGTAGGCGAATATTAATCTCGTAGTTTCATCCTGTATATTATGTTTTCCTTTAGAAAACGTCACGAAATAGAATACCATTGATAAATCTTCTGTACTTACAGTTATGTGTAAATCTTGTGAATCGCAAGGAATGAGAAATCTTTTAAAACGAAACTTTGTATGCGTATCGGTCTTTTGATACCACAGAAGTTCCCAATCTTGATGGTCGTCAATTTCCGGAAGAAACTTTCCTTTGGCGTATCTGTCCTGTAATAACCAACGACAATCGGTGAATCAAAATAATATCATAGCTTTACTTGTTTTAGGCATTTTTTCCCCTTTTCTGGGCATTTAATCTAAGATAATTATTCTATTATCAACCAATTCATATAACACGTAATATTCTGTTATGTTAATTAATTATGATAATTGCCTTCTTATCTGTTGTTGACTTCATTTTGTTTTTGTATTTAATTTTTTAACTGTTATTTAATATTTATTCCATTTAAAAGTCTACAATTACTAGAAGTCAATGTTAACTACTGTTATCATTAGAGTAATTGTAATTTCAAAGTAAGATTTGGAAGTAGATTATGTTCCATCAAGAGGATTTGTGTTTATGTTATACTGGGGCTTGCATCTCAATATCCTTAATGTTATATGAAACAATATTACAATAATAGAAAAAAAGAATATAAACGCTTAAAATAACTTGTATTAGCAGTCATTATGATTCCTCGGGCATAATTTTTATATTTTTGTCATTTTCTAACTTGTGAAAGAAGATGGCGGAAGGCTAAGCTGCTAAGGTGGCAGCCTGCGGCTCTGGAGGATTCAGTATTGAATCTGAACGGGTCGGAAAAACCAGGAACTTTTTAGGGATGGTCCGTCCCTATACGAGGGGGACCCAAAAAAAACCGAACTGAGAGCGCTGCCATTCGTAGTAGTAGAGAGTTCTCCCGTTACATGGGGTTAGAGACCATCATGAAACAGTTGTCCAAACGGTGTCAGTTTGTAGGTTTATGTTTGAGCGTAGTGTTGTGTTTCTTTTACTGTTATTTTGTTCCACCTGCGAAGTTCTAAGAGACCTTCAACATCTCGAAACAATGAAAACGTTGAAAAAATCCGCCAAAAAAGTGTTAAGACGTCTGCGAGAGGATATGCGAAGGAAACGCCCGGAACTTTGGCGATCAGGTGACTGGTTCCTTCATCACGACAACGCCCCCGCACACACGGCCTTACGAGTGACTCACTATTTGGCCTCTTGGGATGGCCTGTCGTTCTCCCCCTCCATATTCACCAGACCTAGCCCCGTGCGACTTTTTTCTGTTTCCGAGAATGAAGAAAAATCTAAAAGGGAAGCGTTTTGATGATGTGGAGGCGGTAAAAACAACTTCGCTAAGGACACTGGACGATATCAAGGTTGAAAAGTTCTAGAGATGCTTCAAACAGTGGGGGAAAAGACTTGACAAGTGCATCGCATCTAATGGAGAGCACTTTGAAGGTGACTGAAAAAATTTTGTAAAAAAGTTAATAAATAAAGTTTTTATACAAAAAATCCGGTTATTTTTGGGTCTCCCCACCATTTGGACCTCGTTCTTCACACCCGATTGGCTTTTTGTGGAATTAACTATAATGGGTGATCCATAATCAGCTTGTAAAAAGACCTTCTTAATGCCTAAAGATGTTTAAAAAAAACTTGTAAAAGAATTAAATCTGTAAATTTATCATGAAGTTTTATCTGTATTTGATACTAATTATTATTATAAATGTAGAGCAAATTATTTACATGCAATTTGAAGAAATTGTAGACCTATAAATTAGTATAGTCCGTCTGTCCATCTGTCTGCCTTTTCTTAATATCGACAACACAGTTAGATACGTGAAAGACGAGACAGATTTGGAAACTTTAGAGACAGAAGACCCCGATTAACTATATCCAAACTTCCGGTCTAAAAGAGAATGAAAAGTCGAGTTATTTCAATTCAAAAATATTCTCCCGAAAGTTGTTAGATAGATGACCGGCAGGACTTTATTGTTAACGGAAAAGTATGATGTACAGTACAAGAGCAAGACACTACAGTACTGTACTAATTTCAGATGGACAGCATAAATTTTAAGTTAAATAAATTAAAAATATGATTAAATATTTCAGCTAGACATTGTGACTTGGTCACAATGAATACTCGTTTTCAAGTAAAAAAAAATATTTTTTATTTAATCAATGAATGCATTAAATTAAACAAGATTACAAATACTAAAAGTAGAATGAAGAAGAGGAGAAGAAAATGGGAAGAATATAGCGAGATGATCTAGAAACAAAACGGGAGAGAGTTAATGAGATTAACAAAGAAAAGAAAACTGTGAAGACACTTATATTCTGTAGTGAATAATTACTGTTAATGATATCGCGTATACTATAACATATCATTCACGTGAAAAAAGAAAAACATTTTTCATTCTTCTTCGTTCTTGTAATATGAGCCCTAATAGTATCTTTTCCGTAAAAATCGTGGGTTTCACCAAGATCAAATGGTAAATGTCGAGATCCACATATCGGGGGAGACAGTCCATAAAAAATTCTTGAGAAGTTGCTGGCCAGAATTCACAGCTGCAGGTTGCAAGCTGATGCCTCAATTGCTTCGATCTTCCGGCCGACTTGGAAATACTTACAGATATTGATTCTTGTAAATATAAAATACATGATAAATGTGTAAGGCTCTGGACAGGTCCGAACCCTCACTGAAATTCTCGTTAAAATATTTTTCTGAAACAAAAAAGAAAGCTAGAAATATTGTTTTATATAAAAATGCGACGCGAACATTTAAACAATAGAAGAATGTAAGTCCTAAGATCGATCATCTCCGGTTGGGATCGAATTAAACGTCGATTTTGATCTCTCTCGCTATCTAAGTTGAGATCTCGTTACACACCGTAACAAGTGATCAGTCACTTGGGAACGAGAACGAGGAAATGGACGATTGAAGACAGAAATTAATAAAATCCCAGAATTTCAAGAGCGAAAGTTCCAACTGTCGGACCAATTGTTGTGTATGTGCTTATCTTTGTCTACGTCTCCTTTCCTCGAATCATCCCGGATCCGTCGACATGTCGAAGAAATTCTCAAGGCAGAGACACTCTTTCATTTCGGTCTATCTTGGAAAGAGAGGAAGTCCCAGAGACCGCCGCCGACTTAAAACTTCCAAGATGGTGAAAATCTTGTAAGATTCTTTCGTGTCAAATAAACATTTAGCTGTAACCGTAGGGTCTATCTCGGTGCCAATCACCCGCATACCTTCTTGATCTCTCATCTGTCCCGATCATCGCATTCTTATAAATATAAACTATAAAAGAAATAACCTTATAGCATGTAGAAAGGAGAGTTACATCTCCTCTTTACTCCGACAACTGCCAAATTTTACTTCACAAGTCTGATTACATTAGATTGGACTGATGGAATAAAGCAACACAACATGGGCGATCTGCCAAGATGGTGCTTCCCAGGTGGACTTTTCATGAAAAATTGATCCTATTTAGGTGTTAAACGCGTGGAGTTTTGGATAATTTAATTACATAATATAAAAATTGAAAATTAATTATAATGTTAATAATTGAGTTAAATGTAATAAGGTTTAAATAATTTACATTGTTTAATCTGATTTTAATCATCTTAATTTTTACGATTCAATTAACAATTTTTAGGTAGTAAAATAGAATTAATAAACTTTTCATTACTTCTAACTTATAATTAAATGATAATATCATTAATTAAAAATGATTTAATATTATGAATATGGAATTATTTTTGAATATAAAAAATATTTCAATTGAATTAAAGTATTCTTACTAATTTAATTATTCAAATGATATAAATCTCTAAATATATGATTGATATAAATTTTAATCATTATAATATATGTTTTAAAGATTTAAATTGATCTTTCGATAGAAAAAATGGTTAATTTCTTCCAAAATCTTACGTGAAATGTGGCTTTTCCGTTGTTAATCCATCCGATGACCACGTCGCTACCTTCCATTCCACCATTTGGAGAAATTCCCAATCCAACCCATCCTCTAGTTGCAACTTCTACTTGAAAGGTAATAGATTCTTCGTCCGTCGACCACCAAATTTCGTAATTGTCGTCTAATTTTGAATGCCGATCGAAATTTTGTGCAAAAACCGAGAAAATACACAACACTAAAAAAGTGAAAATGGACATTTTAAAGGTAAGAAACGCTAGACAAAGAACCAGTTTGAATCTCTAATCGCATCCCTTTTAATGAGCTGTTTTTTATATTTAAAAAAAAAAAACACTATATCTAATCAAGAAGTAGACCATTTTACCGGTAAACAAATAAAACTGGATAAAATTCATGTATTTTTTTTCAAAAAATTTTTCTATTAAAACAAACTAAATGTTGTAAAATTAAAAGGTATAGTTTAAATGATTGATAAATTTTTTAAAAACCGGTTTATCTTACACTGTGAATTTAGATGGATCTTTTTTGACACGATTAAAGTCGTTGTCCTTGTCAGTGAACGAATTAATGTACAGTACAGCAGTTTTAATAATAATCGAAATAGTATCTCCTTAAATTATATTTTAAAATTCTGTTTACTTTCAAGTTTACTAAATAGATTTTTATTACATTTACGGACACATTCATTTATGCTTTAGTGTTGATGACATTGACCTTACTTTCGCCATCAAGTGTTTCATTATGGCAAGTTTTTATTTGCTCTTGAACCTCTGTGGAGTCATTTATTCGCTCTTTCACGCTCGTATGAACTGCTATAAATCTGTTTCAAACAAATAATTGTCGCAAATGTCACGATATATTTTTGACCTTATCGAATAATACTATCTCTATTTCAATATATAATATATTATTTCCTGTTTGGGATGCTCAAAATCTATGTCATTGTAATTACACCTATTCAAGGGTTCGAATGTTTCAGATAGATTTGAACCGTTCTTCTTGACAGAAACGAATTATAATAAATTGAAAATTCGGTAAATTCAGAATTTAAAAGTATAAATGTATAATAATGTTTAGACCTTACATATTTGAATGAGTGCTAGCATAATTAATGCAATATTACGGGCTGAAAAGAGTTGACGAGTGTTGCAAAAATTGTTTTACATGAAGTGAAAAATAAATACAAAGAAGCTTATAATGAGGAAATATTAAATTAAGACTGTAAAAGTTAGTGTGTATAAATGAAATATTCTATTTGGAAGAAAATAAGTATTATAAACTTTATTAAACAATCAACATCCCCAAAACGGTCGCTAAAAAGTATAAACTGTTGTGAAGGATTTCACAAAGTTCATAATTTCTTATTCTACTGCAGTCATCCCAGCGTGTGGTTTCTATATGCTTGTAGAAGGACTTGACTTTCCTATAATACTGACTAGTGCATAGGCAGGTTTACAAAAAGTAAAAAATAAGATATTATGAGGTACTACATGACAGTTGCCATTTCTGTCCGGCAATGTGGAACATAAATATAATTTCTTAATGACATTGGCTAATTTGCAATAACGAATTTTATCTGAATATTTATTTATTGTTTAATATCGGTCTCCAAATTAATCCTGTCTTCTCCATTTACTTCGAGTTCTTTTTTAACAGTTGGAAGATTTTTCAGATACAGAATTAGCGAAATTCTTTTCATTTTAAATAATCACTGTGAAAAAATAAATTATATAGTTAATTAACTGATACCAGTAATAAAATACCTTTAAATAGGTATAAATAAAATGAAGATGAAATGTAAGAAATAAAAGTGAAGGAGCAATTATTGTGACATGATCACAATGCCAGGCTGCAATTTTTAATCATATTTTTAATTTATTTAATTTAAAATATATGCTTTCAATCTCAAATTAGTTGTGGCTTGCCCCTATACATTATATTTTTCCTTTAACAATGGAGTCGTGCCGGTCATCTAACACTTTTAAAGGAAAATTTTTTGAATTGAAATGACATGACTTACGATTTGTATCGGAAGTTCGTATAGGAAGTTCTAATTTTCGGTCTACAGTTTTTTTTTCAAATTGAAGCCCAATAATCACCAGATATTATCATATCGCTTTGTCATGATTTAGAAATAAAAAATATATTTTTCCTGCCATAGTTATGTTATGTAATATTTACATCTTTTTAAAAATTATATTTATTACAAGAAACTATATATTTCGGATGTTCCAAAGAGATTACTAAGAAGAGAAACCACTGAACATTAGTAGTTAGTCGTGGATTTGCGACTTGCTAATGGTCTGACCACATTTGTAACACATAAATAGGAACCAGTTTCCCTTAGAAATTCCCTCTCTGAGATTCGGAGGCATTCCGGAGGCAAATCGCCAACCCGTTACGTTGTCGTGTACAAAGAAACAAACTACATAAGAATGTGTTAAAGATACTTTTATTCTGCCAATTCGATTTCATGCGTGTATCGTTCCTCCTCTGACTATGACTCTGCATTCAGAATCTAATTCCTAAATAGGAGCAGTACTCCCGATCCTAGAGCATCAGATTTCGAGGGACATGGTAATATCTCGTCCTGTCTGCATTCTTACTTGACTTACATGGTGCATGCATATGCATCTCTTTCCATATGTGAGATGGCAATTGTGGTTTTTCGTTTCCAGTTTGGTGTAGTTAATTTGTTTCTACTCTCTACCGCACTCTTCTCTGATTATGTCCAAATTTGTTTATTATTATTAAATAATTGATGTTTTTATTATTGGGTTAGGTAGTTTGTCGTGGACACTGGATGTACAGTACCATAACATATTTGTTAAAATACAAGTAAAGAGAAATCTACTTTGATGGTTTTAAATGTTATGTTATTGATTTAATTTTTTTAAGTAACGTAATAAATAATATTAAGTATTTGAAGTGGAAAAACAAATAAAAATATATTTAAATATTTATAGTTAAGATGTAAAAGGCCTAGTTAAAACTCCTGCTATCATGATTCCATACAATCATAGGAATGGAGCCTCGACATTTATCATATTTATTTATTTATTTTATTATTATTATTAATTATTATTACAATTAAATGTGTTTATATTATTATTTTTCATTTCTATTATTAATTAATGTTTTTCCTTTTGAATAAAGTTAATCGACAAACACTGTTTACTTTTATTCCCCTATAATTTCTGTTACAAATATTTACGCTGAAGAACATTAAAGTCTTCTTCATACACAGACTACAATTGTATAACAATAAATTAATATACTCACAACATAGCAAAGTTATTAATTATACGCTATAAAATCACAACGAAAACTATTACATATTAATACAAAATATTTTAATCGTAAGACTTCGATAAGAATTTGAAATTGTTTCATTTAAAGAAGTTTTAACAATAAATCGGACACTGTGTATATGAAATATTCGAAATATTCATACCTGTTAACGGCATTGTCTGTTTCTGTGAAATCTAATCTAATAAAGAATCTGATACCGTTTACAGAAAGCAGAAAGCATATTGTTACGTAGAACTAGTTCATGCAATTTGATGTTCAGTGGTTCTGGACTGTACGTTAATCAAAAAAGACTCTGACAATTTAAAACCCTTACGATGCCCTTTTAAAAATACGAGGATTTCAAATAGTAAGAGATTGACTCGACTCGTAATTTACATGAATTTCGCAAATTCTAATGTACTTAATTAATTCGTGTTTTATTATTTTTTCACTTCGAATGGCCGAGCGGTTAAGGTGGTAGCTTACGGCTCTGGGAGACCAGGAATCGATCCGAACACATAGAAAACCATCAGGAACCCTGATATGGTCCATCGGGCTCCGTCTCAGGCCACCAAGCCGCCATTGGGGGCCTAGCCGAACCTATAATGGGCTTGCTAAAAAGACCCTCTTTGTTCCTTTAGGGAGAAACTGTTAAAAAAAAACCTTAGTATAAATGTATATTCGGCTTATATAAAATGAGATTAAAGGCTGATGTCAAAAATTATAAATGTGAGTACAAGTTATATTGTTATAAAGCATATGTAATCTTGAGATTTTTACTCACTGAATAGTTTATAAAAGTAGAGTCGTTCTCGAAGCTCGAGGCGACAGGGTCTTCAGGGACTCCATAAAGATAGACCACCAGACCCCAAAAATATAAGTATTTTTTATATTGTTGCAACATAGAATTCATTTCAGTACCAGAATCCTAAATTGAACTGTATGTCGCAACAGCCAGTGAGACTGATGATCAGCCATACGGCTTTGGCCTGAATTAAGATCTAAGAAACACGATGGAATAATTATCTTGTTTACTATTAAATCCGTACAGATACACTTATTTTTCTATACAACTCATAAATTATGATAATAATCATAACTCGAGTTATTACGTAAATTCTAAGTTATGAGTGTCTAAGAATAGCCGAATGTGATATAGCCTGAGATGAAAATATTATTTAGTTATTGCTTCTACATTTATAACTTTCTTTGTGAATCTTCTTCACCTTAGGATATCTGGATAGAACAAAAGACTGAAAATAATAATAACTACGAATTAGTTTTTTTTATTTCACAAATTTAAATATATTTTATATGTATTAAATATGATGAGAAATAGATAAATGGATTAGTCATATATAAAGACCGATTGTAACCTCTTTGTTAATACACGTAATTTCCAGCGATGGAGTTAAAAATATATTGCTTTTTCCAAAAAAAAATTCTCCAAAACGGAAGCGGATAGAACCAAACAGTTTTTTGCGTTATAATCCTGTTTAATTCTTCTATTAACGTACGATTCAGAATTTTAAAAATCGAGTTCGTTAATTTTCTATGAATTTTTTTAAATCGTAGAAGATTCGTAGAAAATTAATTAATTTCATTTTTGAAATTATATAGGATAACTAGAAGAATTAAATAGGTTTTTAACGAATAAAACTGTTTGGTTCTATCTGCTTCTGTTTTCGAGAATTTTTGGAAAGGATTTTCTCATAGAAAAAACATTACATTTTTAACGTAATCTTCTGGAGATCGCACGCATAACCAAAGAGTTTACAATTATCCTTAAGGCATAACGACCTATCATAGTGAATCGAAGAGTTGAAGGCTCAAAACGGTACAGTCCAAGAAAGACAAATGTTCAAAACGGTACATTGAATAGACAAAACAATACTGTATTAAAATCATAGGAAAAAACTAAAAACGAAAGCAAAATAATAGAACTTTTTAAATACAGAACGTAATTACCAGTATTCCTTTTCCTCCTCTATCAGCGCAAATATTCAGTTGAGGACCATATCTCATTGCATTCTGTACAGAATTGACAGATTGATAATCCCATGGATAAGTATTTAAAAACTCGTAATAACTCTGATTCTTTCCAGTTGATGGTGAGATGACGAATCTATCATCACTGAGAAAATAAACATATCAATAAACCTTTATTACTTACAGTTCAATTATTCAAATTCAGTACTTGTACCAAAATNTTTTTAAATTTAAAAATTGGTCTTAAAATGAAGACTTCTCACATTAATTCCATCAATTATAGCTGGACTTGGTAATAAATAAATAAAAATGTTAATGGTTGAAAAGAGTAGTGGTAGGGGAGGTGAGTTAAGTAGTTTTAGCGTTAGGAGGAAGGTCGCAGAAGGTTAAAATGAAACAGGTTAAAAGTTGATAGTGAGTGATATTATTGGTGAGGTTGAGCATGTTTCGACATGTTATCTGGAATACTAGGAATAAATATAAACAACCTGCTGTTGGATTAGATCATGTTTCAACAAGCTAAATAAGTTTAGGTATCTCGCTGGCCATCTAATGCCACACTCAGTTTATATCCAGCATTCGAATGCTACTGCGCTTGTATTTTNAAAATTGGCCTTAAAATGAAGACTTCTCACGTTAATTCCATCAATTATAGCTGGACTTGGTAATAAATAAATAAAAATGTTAATGGTTGAAGAGAGTAGTGGTAGGGGAGGTGGGTTAAGTAGTTTAAGCGTTAGGAGGAAGGTCGCATGATCGTATAGAAACAAGTTAAAAGTTGATAGTGAGTGATATTATTGGTGAGGTTGAGCATGCTTCGACATGTTATCTGGAATACTAGGAATAAATATAAACAACCTGCTGTTGGATTAGATCATGTTTCAACAAGCTAAATAAGTTTAGGTATCTCGCTGGCCATCTAATGCCACACTCAGTTTATATCCAGCATTCGAATGCTACTGCGCTTGTATTTTTATTTATGGAATATGGCTCGCAGAGGTTGTGTAATTTCTCCCGACAACTTCTGTTATGTTTGTGGTGAATACACAGTGAAAAGTCAACAAAGAAACATAAGCGAGTTTGTGAAGAAACTTTAATTTGCATATTTCAAATTGAAACTTGGAAATCAAGACAAAACAGATTTTTGGAAACAATGGGAGAAAAGGAAAAAGAAGCCTGGGGCTCTTTCAAGAATGTAGTGCATAAGTTTTGGGGGAATACTAAGGATTCTGACTACAAAACCATTGTACAACGCATGCTGGCAGCAGCATATGAAGCTCAAGGATGAAAGATGAAAAGTCCATTTCTTACACTCCCATATTGACTAGTTTCCTGAAAACTTGAGGGCCTATAATGAAGAACAGGGTGAAAGATTTCAACAGAATGTCCGTGATATCGAGAGACGTTATCAAAGAAAACGGGATGTCAATATGTTAGCTGACTACTGTTGGATGCTCAATCAAATAACCAGAGAAGGAAATCGGAAACGAGTTTGGAGAAGTATCAAAAAAAAAACAAGAAAAAAAGGTTTCATAAGAAAAAAGACAAGGCCTAGAATTGTGTATAAATATCAGAAACAATTTGTTGATTAGTTGTAAGAAAATATAATATATTTAATTCATTGTAATAAATAAGTGTTTTTATCAAAAATATGTTTTTATTTTGCAAAAATCTTTACGTGATGGGATGTAACGGAAGTTATTTTTAGAATCTGCGATATTTAAAACATATAATTCAGCAAAAATATTCCATGCAGCTGGAAAAAAAATTTTTTTGCAGACCTGTGTAATTAATGTTATTTTTCTTGAATTAGTCATATAAACGTGTTCTTCCTGATATAATTTGTACTCATAAAAATGTCACCATGTCCTTTTTCAAATTCAGATTTATTTAGGAAATTATTGGGATGTTTACAAGAGTATTTAAGATAACGCTTTCTTCTTAAACTTATTTTTATTCTTCTTTATTGTAATTAATTAATACTTCATCTTTATGATCGATAAATATTACACGTTTCTAAACCATCCATTATAAGTTTTGACATGCTCTCAATATTACTTACAACTATGTTTCATCGGCTAATGCTGTTACTTTCGTCTAAACGTTTGTAACTAAAATTCGATAAAATATTAGTGTCATATTGAATCCAGAATTTCAGTTACAAACATTTAGAAGAAAGCATTTCAATCTTCCAGTTTGTATGCATCTTCTCAATGTTAAACTCTCTTGCACCCTCTTGCACGACATTATTTCGAATTTAATATCTACATGTAAGCCGAAAATTAAACATGTAAAATAAAATTAAATGCTATATAAACGATACACTAAATAAAAGTATTCAAATCAAAGATGGAAGGTTATTTTGCCGTTTTAAAATCAAATATATTACGTTAAGAACGTTGTAAAATGCGTAACGTTTAACCTGCACTTGTGATTTTATATTTAATATTTAGAATATTTTAAAAAGTGTTATCTTTTTCATATATTATTAATGAAAAAATTATTTAAATTCATCCTTTTTAACCCTCGAGTTTACTAGGTAGGCCTACTTATAAATTTGTATCTCGAATAGTTTCGTTGTTAATTTTTAAAAATTATAATTATATATATATATATGTGTGTGTGTGTGTCTAGTATTACGTTAATTATTCATAACACTAATAAAACTGAATAGTTAATAAATAAAATATTAATGCACGCAATTCTAGAATGTTTCCTTTAAGAAAAAAGAATAGAACCGGTTAGATTTTCTTTGTCTTGCTTTTCCTGTCACTGGCTTAACTATAATTATAAATACTCAATATTTAAGTCTCAATAAAGCATAAAAGAAAATTTTTCTCATCGTTTTTTTTTTTCATGTAAATGACTACTCAAGGTGTTATTATTATTCGTAATAATTCGTTTCTGTAGGACTATCACGCCATTGGTAACACGAAACCCATCATTGACAAAAAACAAGATTGGAATCTATTACGTTTTTATGAGAATGGTACTCATACTATGTTACGTTTTCAAAGAAAATTGGATACCTGCGACGATAAAGATCTACCCATCCCGGTAAAAATTTCTCTTCTTAATTAAAGTTTTTATTACTATAATTTTCATCGCGCCGTTTTTAAATAGGAGCAAACAGCACGAATCATCTATGCTTTTCACGAACAAGATCCCGATTCCGTTGATGAAATAATGTATCACGGTAGCAGAAATCGCGGAACTAAAAGTGTTTTACTATTAAAACCTCAGCAGAGTGATGATATAAAGCTTACGGATGATGTTCTTTCTTGGGATGTATTAACTCCGAACGTAAGATTTTTTTATTAAATTAATTGCATCATAAAAATCGAAAAAACTCGTACAGATTTAATCGTTATATGCAGGCAACTATCCCTGGGGATGTTGATACTATGTATTTCTGTTCGATTCATAAAGTACCTCCGTTAGATACGAAGCACCATATTATAAGAGTGAGTAGTAGTTTAATAAAAATGTTTTCCAATAGATATACAAATATTTAAGTTGATTCTTTTGCAGTCACAACCGATAATTCAACCTGGTAACGAACCTTACGTCCACCATCTGGTCCTTAATCTTTGTACAGTTGTTATTGAAAGCGAAATGGACAATCTATTGAATCAATATTATCCTTGTTATGAAAATTCTTGGATTAGACAATTCCAAAACTGTAATATAATCGTTTCTGCGTGGGGTGTAGGGGGAGAGGTAAATCATTTAACTCAACTGATTCTTTTTTTCGTAATGTAAAATAAACTTTATATTTATTAGGGAAACCTCTACCCAGATCATGTTGGAGTTCCGTTATATGGAAATTCGTATTATGTTCTCGAGATACATTACGACAATCCGAGCCTTACGAAAGGTAAGCATATGTTTAAGTCATTGTCTGAATAACTTGAACTCAGTGGCACGTTATAGCTTCGTGGGACCAGGCAAAATTTGGATTAGCGAGCTCCGTGCACTGTATAATGTTGACATTTTTCTTCAGTGGATTTTTTTGGGGAAAGATATTTTCTTACAAAACACTGATTGGAGGCTCCCTATTGTTGGGGACTCCAGACAATTGCCCTGTTTGCCCATTGAACTGTATAAAGCGCCGATTAAATATCAAACTAAAAACTAAAAAACAAATAACACTGTTTTAGTGTTATTTGTTTTTTTCTATCAGATTTGATATTTCGAAATCATTACCGTCTATAAACCACGTAAACAAAATTGTTGTAATGTTCTATCTTGTCGGAAAAAGTCTTTTATAGATGTGGTATACTGATGAAATCATATTTTCTATGGATTAAATAGCTTGATAATAAATCAAAATTAAACTATTTTTCAACTGATTACCAATAAAATTTCATTTTCTTAAGGTATTGTCGATAGTTCGGGACTAAGATTGTATTACACACCCAAATTACGAACTTACGATGCTGGAATACTATCGGTTGGTTCCATTTGGTATCCATGTGTTTTAATCCCTCCAAAGCAGAAGAAATTTATTGTTGCTGGTCATGGAGATCCAAAATGTTATGGTTCTGTAAGTGGCTTCATTCAATAAAATCTTTCTTAGTTTTATACTTAATCTTTTCGATTAAAAAACAAATCTAAGCATTTCTAATGTTAAGAATTTTAAGTACCACATGAAAATATTGAAAAATTTTCTGATTGTCTTTATTTTCAGAGTATTCCACCTGAAGGAATTTATGTATTATCGGTTTTTCTTCATTCACATTTATTAGGTGAATAATAAATCATGTCGATGGCCTATTAATCTTAGATTAATCACATTAACACATCTTTTAAATAATTACAGGAACACATTTAACTCTGCGGCATTTTCGGAATGGAAAAGAATTAAAGCCCATAGCTGAAGACAAGTATTACGATTTTAATTATCAGGTTGGCTAAATCCTTTTTTTGGTTATTAAACTTAAGAAGTCATTAATATAACTCAATCATTTGCCTTGTATTTTTATAAACAGGATGGGACCGTCCTATCCAAAGAGGTCAAAATTCTACCAGTAAGAAAAATTTTCTAGCTTTTTAGTCAATTTTTTTTTTAAAAATCTTGATAGTTAAATTTTTTTATTATTGTAATTATTAGTCTGATCATTTAACGGTGNACAATAAATTAAGTTAATATATAATTATATATACAGTACCTAATTTATATATAATTAATATATAGTTGTATGTGCAGTACCTAATTTATATATAATACTGTACAGACGATCGTAAACTCAATTTACCCGCCTAAACTCTCCGTAGCGTGGCGCTGGACGGCGGAAAGTAGTTCGGCTGCCCGATGACGTTTTACCGAATTATAGGAGTTTTTTTTACCAGGTTTGTACGGATATCGTCGCAATTTTTTCGCCGTCATATAGGAATCCGAACTATAGGTACCCGAACTATAGGAACCCGTGTTATAGGGGGGTCGACTGTACTGTGCCTGATCCCTCCATTGTATGATCCCGTTACAAGTAGTGTAACGATCGATAGGTGTAGTCAATAATGTGTTGCTGCCTTATACTAAAATTACAAATCTTACAACTTATATTCATTCTGTAATATCAAATGAAGTACAGTTTTATCGCTGAAACGTATATTTTAGGCTAATACCCACGAATTCATGTGTAAAAAGAATAATAAAATGCCCAGTAAAGAGAGCCCTTATTGGAAATTCTATTTATTCTTATGCAACATCAATGATAATATTAATTAAAGCACACATATTGAAGAATACTCACGTTTGACTGTCTGACTTCCCAATAATAGAGATCACTAGGATCTTCTGGTATTATATTCTTTCGATAGTTCAATAAAACAACGCTCTTGGTTCCTCTATTTTTTGGACCATGATATGAGATCTCACCCGTAGAACCAGGATTTTCGTCATTGTAGGCGAATATTAATCTCATAGTTTCATCCTATATATTATGCTTTCCTTCAGAAAACGTCACTAAATAGAATACCATTGATAAATCTTCTGTACTTACAGTTATATGTAAATCCTGTGAATCACAAGGAATGAGAAATCTTTTAAAACGAAACTTTGTATGCGTATCGGTCTGTTGATACCACAGAAGTTCCCAATCTTGATGGTCGTCAATTTCCGGAAGAAATTTCCCTCTGGCGTATCTGTCCTATAATATTTAGATTATAATCAGTATGTAGCCTAACTGTATATAACAGATTTATTACTTACTTGAACTAGTTATTTCTGTAGCATACAAAAGGGAAAAAGAATAAAATACTTATCAATATTTTCGGATATGTAAGAAGTGTCTCTGGATGCTGTCTTATTTTTTGTTTGCTTCACGGATACGTTATATTTGAATTTATGTTGTGTTGTGAAGCAATTGCGTAAGATCTTATTATAAACAATATTAAGTCTAATATATTTATTCCATATCTGTCATTGAGAGTCAATGTGAAGATCGGATTTGCGAGACCCCATGCAAAATTTCTTTTTGAAGGCCATTAAAATGAGAGTTTGAGGTAGAGAGTAGGTTTATTTAGATCTACAATATTATAAAATTTTTAATATAGAAACAGACAGTAAAACACACAATAAAATAAATAAAAATGCGTACAATAATTTTATATTAAACTGGAAAATTTAGTAGGTATACAGAAATTTATTTATAAAACTGTTTTCCTGCTTTTAGCAATGCTGAATTCATCAATTAGAATGGAAAAATCAATTTCTGAAGAAATATCTCTTTTAGTGGACAAGATTAAAAGTGAAGAAATTGTTAATCGGAGTTAGTTTCTGATCAATTTTAACTTTGATAATGATCATTCTACAGATTCAACAGATACCTGTACAGTTATATTTTCATTAATTACTAATTTGATGATATAAATACTAAAATATACTACCAAATTTGCGAATCCCATGAAAGCGCAAAGCTCTGGCGTCGCCATTTTTTTCGCCTTTATATAAGGCTCTTCTCTGGTTCATATTAAATCTGCTATACATGTACCGGTGTACATCTGAATAGATGAGCCTGTCCGATATACCTAAACGTGTGAATGATAAAACCGTTTTTTCAACCATACGTTTAGGTATACCGGACAAGGGGATCTGCTCAGGTTTATCTGTCAAGTATATCAGTACTGTACGTGTGTAGACGGCTTTGTAATATTCCATCCTTTTATATGTAAGGGGCGATCCAATTTAATATTATTTGGTACAGAATCAATTTTTAATGTTAATTTTTTAAAAAAACTCATACAAAACATTTTATTCTATTCGTTCCTCGTTTTAATTTTGAACAAAGTTAAAAAATGCAAGTAATATTATGATTTTTAAGTGTTAGAATTATATTATACTTATTTAAAAAACATTTTAGTTATAATATATACATTAAAGACAATCATAGATATATCATACATATACTAGTCCCTCGAGAGCTTATATAGGACTAGGGGATGATAAAACGAGCTCCTTTCATCTCTAGCCTTTTAATTCAACAAATGAAAAACATAGAATGTCTTTTATTAATAAAAAGCAGTCTTAAAAATTAGTAAAAATAACTTTAATTTTACAGAGGTAAGAACTGTAAACTCCCATGTTTTCTTCTGACCTGGCTTCCCCCTTTTTGACAGCCCCTCACATATAATGTAACATGTAGGCTATACAGATCGATTCCTGTAAAGTTTAATGCATATAAAATATTAATTATAGAAAATATATTTTATAACATATAAAAAGATAGTTTTATGTAATGTTTTTATACACCGAAAGCTGTCATTTTCTACTTATATTTCAACATAGGAGACAGACAAACCGAAAGCCATAATGTAGGCCTATGTTACAGAAATCTATAATTTGAGTTTTATATTATATGCTATTTTCGTTTTTATCATATCGAATGTACAAACCGGTCTTAGGAATGTTAAAAAGCATCAGGATGAATGTCAATGTCCTGTTTTATTCTCAGCATCTTTTGTAGAACAAAATATCGAATTACATCAAGTTAAATTAATGGATCTTTTGCAAAAATCTTCAAAAATAAATTCTTAAAATTAAAGAATTTAAATAAATCTCAATTATAAAAATTTAAATTAAAAATAAAATATAAATTTGAAATTACAAATTACGTTTTTAAAGAGTAAATAAAGTATTTAATTTTCTAAATATACAATTATACATTTAAAAATTTTAAATTAATAAATGTTTTTGTTAATAATTTATAATTAAATGATAATATTATTAATTAAAAATAATTTAACGTTATGAATATGAAATTATTTATAAATTGAAAAAATATTTAAATTGAATTAAAATATTTTAAGTACAGTAATTGAATTAATCAAACGATATAAATTTCTAAATATATGAAATTTCTAAATATGTAACTATATGAATATGAATATAAATAAAATCGTTATTAAAATATATTTAAATTGTGAACATTTAACCAATTGATTTTTCGATAGAAAAAATGGTTAATTTTTTCCAAAATCTTACGTTAAATGTGGCTTTTCCGTCGTTAATCCATCCGATGACCACGTCGCTACCTTCCATTCCACCATTTGGAGAAATTCCGAATCCAACCCATCCTCTAGTCGCAACTTCTACTTGAAAAGTAATAGATTCTTCGTCCGTCGACCACCAAATTTCGTAATTGTCGTCTAATTTTGAATGCCGATCGAAATTTTGTGCAGAAACCGTGAAGATGCACAACACTAGAAAAGCTAAAACGGACATTTTAAGTGTCAGAAACACTAAACAAATAACCAGTTCTAACCTGTAAGTGCATCATTTTTATTCAATTTTTATTATTTTTTTATATGTAATGTACATAAAAAATTAATTAAAGAGTATCTAATTTTACAAGTAAACAAACAACAATTGAATTTGAATAAAGTTCAAGTTTTTTTTTTCCTTCCTCTTAAAATTTTTCTGTTATTTAAATAAAAAAAATATACTATTGTAAAATTATAAGGTATGGTTTAAATTATTGATAATTTAATACATTTTTTTTTTATTTATTTATCGAAACCGGTTCATCTCATACGATTAAATTTAAATGGATCTTCAATGATATCGTCAATGTCGTTGTCCTTTTTGCGAACGAACTAAGCTCAGTATTTATAATAATACGTTTTAAATGATATGAAATTATTCCTTTAAATTATATTTTTAAAATGTATTTTTCTAAACGGATTTTTATAAAGTTAAAGGACACATTTATGCTTTAGCGTTGATGACATTGACCTTACATTCGCTATCAACAGTGTTTTATTATGTCAAGTTTTTATTTGCTCTCGAACCTCTGTGGAGTCATTTATTCGCTCTTTCACGCTCGTGTGAACTGCTATAAATCTGCTTTAAACAAATAATTGTCGCAAATGTCACGATATGTTCTAGTGTTTTGACCCTTATCGAATAACACTTTCTCTATTTCAATACATGATATATCGTTTCCTCTTTGGGCAAAATTGACGTCATTATAATAGCATCCAATGAAAGATTCAGATGTTTCACATGGATTTTGAACATCGAATGTGAAAAGTTGTAAAGATGCTTTGGTCTACGTATCATGTGTTATGTGTTGTATTTCTGGTGGTTGTCGATGGAAATGGTTGGATCAATCGTCTTCGTTTAGATAACAATGGAAATTATCATTTAGTATGGTTTTTAAGTGAAGACAGTATAACTTTCCAAGTGGAAGTAGCCACTAAAGGATGGGTTGGATTCGGAATATCTCCAAATGGTGGAATGGCAAACAGTGATATTGTCATAGGATGGGTTAAGGATAATCGAGCAGAATTTCATGTAAGTAATTTTCAGTTTATATATAATTTATAACAAACATTTCAAGTTTTTAATTTACAATTAAATAAAGCTATATGAAAAATGTTTAAATAAATTTAATAATTTAATTGTATAACACAAATATATCCTCGTAAAACAGAACTATTTCGTTTAATAATTATTTTATAAAACTATATTAAAATAAAAATTAGATAATAAAGTCAGTAAATTGTCACCGAATGCATCATTTTAAACAATTTTCTTTTCTGTTTTTAAGTTTTACAAATTCATCGTACAACTATGAGTTTATTACCTTAAATCAATGAAAGTAATAAACTTGTAATACGTATAATACAGGTCTGCAAGTAAAAAACTGCATGGGAATTTTATATATTTTCTTACAGATTTCAACTTGGTAAAAATGAAAAAAAAATACCAAAAAAATTCCATATCGTCAATTTTTTTTGTTACACTCAAGTTTTTGTTTGGTGCTTATCATAAAATTCATAGTTAACTTAAATTTTTTTAAATTTAAAAATTGGTCTTAAAATGAAGACTTCTCACATTAATTCCATCAATTATAGCTGGACTTGGTAATAAATAAATAAAAATGTTAATGGTTGAAAAGAGTAGTGGTAGGGGGAGGTGGGTTAAGTAGTTTTAGCATTAGAAGGTGAAGTGCCCATAAGACAG
>NW_019385586.1:163145-207623 GCF_000671375.1 Centruroides sculpturatus
GGCAGCGTACGGGGACGACGATGGTTCATTAAAATATATATATATATATATATATATGTCTATTATTACGTTAATTATTCATAACACTAATAAAACTGAATAGTTAATAAATAAAACATGAATGCACGCAATTCTAAAATGTTTCCTTTAAGAAAAAAGAATAGAACCGGTTAGATTTTCTTTGTCTTGCTTTTCCTGTCACTGGCTTAACTATAATTATAAATACTCAATATTTAAGTCTCAATAAAGCATAAAAGAAAATTTTTCTCATCGTTTTTTTTTTTCATGTAAATGACTACTCAAGGTGTTATTATTATTCGTAATAATTCGTTTCTGTAGGACTATCACGCCATTGGTAACACGAAACCCATCATTGACAAAAAACAAGATTGGAATCTATTACGTTTTTATGAGAATGGTACTCATACTATGTTACGTTTTCAAAGAAAATTGGATACCTGCGACGATAAAGATCTACCCATCCCGGTAAAAATTTCTCTTCTTAATTAAAGTTTTTATTACTATAATTTTCATCGCGCCGTTTTTAAATAGGAGCAAACAGCACGAATCATCTATGCTTTTCACGAACAAGATCCCGATTCCGTTGATGAAATAATGTATCACGGTAGCAGAAATCGCGGAACTAAAAGTGTTTTACTATTAAAACCTCAGCAGAGTGATGATATAAAGCTTACGGATGATGTTCTTTCTTGGGATGTATTAACTCCGAACGTAAGATTTTTTTATTAAATTAATTGCATCATAAAAATCGAAAAAACTCGTACAGATTTAATCGTTATATGCAGGCAACTATCCCTGGGGATGTTGATACTATGTATTTCTGTTCGATTCATAAAGTACCTCCGTTAGATACGAAGCACCATATTATAAGAGTGAGTAGTAGTTTAATAAAAATGTTTTCCAATAGATATACAAATATTTAAGTTGATTCTTTTGCAGTCACAACCGATAATTCAACCTGGTAACGAACCTTACGTCCACCATCTGGTCCTTAATCTTTGTACAGTTGTTATTGAAAGCGAAATGGACAATCTATTGAATCAATATTATCCTTGTTATGAAAATTCTTGGATTAGACAATTCCAAAACTGTAATATAATCGTTTCTGCGTGGGGTGTAGGGGGAGAGGTAAATCATTTAACTCAACTGATTCTTTTTTTCGTAATGTAAAATAAACTTTATATTTATTAGGGAAACCTCTACCCAGATCATGTTGGAGTTCCGTTATATGGAAATTCGTATTATGTTCTCGAGATACATTACGACAATCCGAGCCTTACGAAAGGTAAGCATATGTTTAAGTCATTGTCTGAATAACTTGAACTCAGTGGCACGTTATAGCTTCGTGGGACCAGGCAAAATTTGGATTAGCGAGCTCCGTGCACTGTATAATGTTGACATTTTTCTTCAGTGGATTTTTTTGGGGAAAGATATTTTCTTACAAAACACTGATTGGAGGCTCCCTATTGTTGGGGACTCCAGACAATTGCCCTGTTTGCCCATTGAACTGTATAAAGCGCCGATTAAATATCAAACTAAAAACTAAAAAACAAATAACACTGTTTTAGTGTTATTTGTTTTTTTCTATCAGATTTGATATTTCGAAATCATTACCGTCTATAAACCACGTAAACAAAATTGTTGTAATGTTCTATCTTGTCGGAAAAAGTCTTTTATAGATGTGGTATACTGATGAAATCATATTTTCTATGGATTAAATAGCTTGATAATAAATCAAAATTAAACTATTTTTCAACTGATTACCAATAAAATTTCATTTTCTTAAGGTATTGTCGATAGTTCGGGACTAAGATTGTATTACACACCCAAATTACGAACTTACGATGCTGGAATACTATCGGTTGGTTCCATTTGGTATCCATGTGTTTTAATCCCTCCAAAGCAGAAGAAATTTATTGTTGCTGGTCATGGAGATCCAAAATGTTATGGTTCTGTAAGTGGCTTCATTCAATAAAATCTTTCTTAGTTTTATACTTAATCTTTTCGATTAAAAAACAAATCTAAGCATTTCTAATGTTAAGAATTTTAAGTACCACATGAAAATATTGAAAAATTTTCTGATTGTCTTTATTTTCAGAGTATTCCACCTGAAGGAATTTATGTATTATCGGTTTTTCTTCATTCACATTTATTAGGTGAATAATAAATCATGTCGATGGCCTATTAATCTTAGATTAATCACATTAACACATCTTTTAAATAATTACAGGAACACATTTAACTCTGCGGCATTTTCGGAATGGAAAAGAATTAAAGCCCATAGCTGAAGACAAGTATTACGATTTTAATTATCAGGTTGGCTAAATCCTTTTTTTGGTTATTAAACTTAAGAAGTCATTAATATAACTCAATCATTTGCCTTGTATTTTTATAAACAGGATGGGACCGTCCTATCCAAAGAGGTCAAAATTCTACCAGTAAGAAAAATTTTCTAGCTTTTTAGTCAATTTTTTTTTAAAAAATCTTGATAGTTAAATTTTTTTTATTATTGTAATTATTAGTCTGATCATTTAACGGTGGAATGTGTTTACGACTCTACAGATCGAGTTTCTAACACTTTGGTATGTTGTGTTTATTTCTTTCTTTCGGATAATAAAAAAAAAGGTAATAATAATAATAATAATAACAAAATAAAATAAATGGCTTGTTTTATTTTTAGGGTGGTTTAGGAACGCAGCAAGAAATGTGTTTAGCATTTATATTATATTATCCACGAATTGCTGTTGCTGCTAGTTTATCTGGACCTAGTTGCAATCTCGCACTTGGCTTAGCGGGAGTTTCTATTGTAGCCCCGTAAGTTTAGCATTCGTTGATTGGCTATCGTGAAATTTAAATTTAAATTTAAGCGACTCTGATTGGTCTTCGTTATAATTTTAAATTTAAACGCTCCAATTACTAAATAATTAAAATTTCAAATGTTTACACGTAGATAAATTGTAATTTGTATTTAAAAATTAAATATTCTTATCGGTTAAAACATTTTATTTATTTATTTATTTATTATTTTTAAATTCTAATTGGTTAATATTTGTATCATTTTCGTCAGTTTTATATTAACATAAAATTTATATTTGATGATTTTTAATTAAATTTTATTCATATAGGACTGGTGAATGGCTGATTTCTCCTACAACGGGTAAAAACGAATCGACTATTGAATATTTATCAACATATTTATGGAAGGAGAATCAGATAGATGCTGTACAATCCGCAACGAGATATGGCGATCATATTGGAATTTGTGCTCTTGAAAAGGGGCAATTTTTTCAGGTAAATATGGAAAGAATACAATACATTTATACATATATAACTAGATGAAAATATGTTTATTATTACAGGTCAGTCCTATTAATTATCCAGATATTAAAGAATCATATCAACCAATAGATAATTGCAAAGCAAAGAAAAAACCCGAATTTCATTTTGTAAACCCATTTGTATGGTGGTCAAATCCTCACATTTATGTATATTAATTTTTTTTTAGAGTTATTGAAAAAAATAAAATGGGGTTTTATGTGGAATATAGAAACAGATACTAACAAAGATATAACATAATCGAAACACTGTTTTATGTAAAACATATGAAGTGCTATGGTGTATGGAAATATTTATATCTACTGTATTTTTAATTATAAGAGAATAAAATATAATTCTTTGTTAATTTTATTGACGATTTCTTTGCATTTTCTTCCTTATCTCTCATTTTTTAAATAAATTTTTTCATCAGTTTATGCTCTATATTTATTAGATAAATATTTAATCGAATTAGACAATTATTTATTTTGTTGGTATTAAATATTTGATAATCAAATGTAAATTTAACGAACATTTAGTGAAGCGCCATCTGTTATCGTTATTTAAAGTAAATTATTATTAATAAATTTAATGAAATATTTATTTTTCATAAAATAAAATATTNGGATGTACAGTACCATAACATATTTGTTAAAATACAAGTAAAGAGAAATCTACTTTGATGGTTTTAAATGTTATGTTATTGATTTAATTTTTTTAAGTAGCGTAATAAATAATATTAAGTATTTGAAGTGGAAAAACAAATAAAAATATATTTAAATTGTGAACATTTAACCAATTGATTTTTCGATAGAAAAAATGGTTAATTTTTTCCAAAATCTTACGTTAAATGTGGCTTTTCCGTCGTTAATCCATCCGATGACCACGTCGCTACCTTCCATTCCACCATTTGGAGAAATTCCGAATCCAACCCATCCTCTAGTCGCAACTTCTACTTGAAAAGTAATAGATTCTTCGTCCGTCGACCACCAAATTTCGTAATTGTCGTCTAATTTTGAATGCCGATCGAAATTTTGTGCAGAAACCGTGAAGATGCACAACACTAGAAAAGCTAAAACGGACATTTTAAGTGTCAGAAACACTAAACAAATAACCAGTTCTAACCTGTAAGTGCATCATTTTTATTCAATTTTTATTATTTTTTTATATGTAATGTACATAAAAAATTAATTAAAGAGTATCTAATTTTACAAGTAAACAAACAACAATTGAATTTGAATAAAGTTCAAGTTTTTTTTTTCCTTCCTCTTAAAATTTTTCTGTTATTTAAATAAAAAAAATATACTATTGTAAAATTATAAGGTATGGTTTAAATTATTGATAATTTAATACATTTTTTTTTTATTTATTTATCGAAACCGGTTCATCTCATACGATTAAATTTAAATGGATCTTCAATGATATCGTCAATGTCGTTGTCCTTTTTGCGAACGAACTAAGCTCAGTATTTATAATAATACGTTTTAAATGATATGAAATTATTCCTTTAAATTATATTTTTAAAATGTATTTTTCTAAACGGATTTTTATAAAGTTAAAGGACACATTTATGCTTTAGCGTTGATGACATTGACCTTACATTCGCTATCAACAGTGTTTTATTATGTCAAGTTTTTATTTGCTCTCGAACCTCTGTGGAGTCATTTATTCGCTCTTTCACGCTCGTGTGAACTGCTATAAATCTGCTTTAAACAAATAATTGTCGCAAATGTCACGATATGTTCTAGTGTTTTGACCCTTATCGAATAACACTTTCTCTATTTCAATACATGATATATCGTTTCCTCTTTGGGCAAAATTGACGTCATTATAATAGCATCCAATGAAAGATTCAGATGTTTCACATGGATTTTGAACATCGAATGTGAAAAGTTGTAAAGATGCTTTGGTCTACGTATCATGTGTTATGTGTTGTATTTCTGGTGGTTGTAGATGGAAATGGTTGGATCAATCGTCTTCGTTTAGATAACAATGGAAATTATCATTTAGTATGGTTTTTAAGTGAAGACAGTATAACTTTCCAAGTGGAAGTAGCCACTAAAGGATGGGTTGGATTCGGAATATCTCCAAATGGTGGAATGGCAAACAGTGATATTGTCATAGGATGGGTTAAGGATAATCGAGCAGAATTTCATGTAAGTAATTTTCAGTTTATATATAATTTATAACAAACATTTCAAGTTTTTAATTTACAATTAAATAAAGCTATATGAAAAATGTTTAAATAAATTTAATAATTTAATTGTATAACACAAATATATCCTCGTAAAACAGAACTATTTCGTTTAATAATTATTTTATAAAACTATATTAAAATAAAAATTAGATAATAAAGTCAGTAAATTGTCACCGAATGCATCATTTTAAACAATTTTCTTTTCTGTTTTTAAGTTTTACAAATTCATCGTACAACTATGAGTTTATTACCTTAAATCAATGAAAGTAATAAACTTGTAATACGTATAATACAGGTCTGCAAGTAAAAAACTGCATGGGAATTTTATATATTTTCTTACAGATTTCAACTTGGTAAAAATGAAAAAAAAAATACCAAAAAAATTCCATCTCGTCAATTTTTTTTTTTTGTTACACTCAAGTTTTTGTTTGTATTTAGCATAAAATTCATAGTTAACTTAAAAATTTTTTTATTTAAAAATTGGCCTTAAAATGAAGACTTCTCACGTTAATTCCATCAATTATAGCTGGACTTGGTAATAAATAAATAAAAATGTTAATGGTTGAAGAGAGTAGTGGTAGGGGAGGTGGGTTAAGTAGTTTAAGCGTTAGGAGGAAGGTCGCATGATCGTATAGAAACAAGTTAAAAGTTGATAGTGAGTGATATTATTGGTGAGGTTGAGCATGCTTCGACATGTTATCTGGAATACTAGGAATAAATATAAACAACCTGCTGTTGGATTAGATCATGTTTCAACAAGCTAAATAAGTTTAGGTATCTCGCTGGCCATCTAATGCCACACTCAGTTTATATCCAGCATTCGAATGCTACTGCGCTTGTATTTTTATTTATGGAATATGGCTCGCAGAGGTTGTGTAATTTCTCCCGACAACTTCTGTTATGTTTGTGGTGAATACACAGTGAAAAGTCAACAAAGAAACATAAGCGAGTTTGTGAAGAAACTTTAATTTGCATATTTCAAATTGAAACTTGGAAATCAAGACAAAACAGATTTTTGGAAACAATGGGAGAAAAGGAAAAAGAAGCCTGGGGCTCTTTCAAGAATGTAGTGCATAAGTTTTGGGGGAATACTAAGGATTCTGACTACAAAACCATTGTACAACGCATGCTGGCAGCAGCATATGAAGCTCAAGGATGAAAGATGAAAAGTCCATTTCTTACACTCCCATATTGACTAGTTTCCTGAAAACTTGAGGGCCTATAATGAAGAACAGGGTGAAAGATTTCAACAGAATGTCCGTGATATCGAGAGACGTTATCAAAGAAAACGGGATGTCAATATGTTAGCTGACTACTGTTGGATGCTCAATCAAATAACCAGAGAAGGAAATCGGAAACGAGTTTGGAGAAGTATCAAAAAAAAAACAAGAAAAAAAGGTTTCATAAGAAAAAAGACAAGGCCTAGAATTGTGTATAAATATCAGAAACAATTTGTTGATTAGTTGTAAGAAAATATAATATATTTAATTCATTGTAATAAATAAGTGTTTTTATCAAAAATATGTTTTTATTTTGCAAAAATCTTTACGTGATGGGATGTAACGGAAGTTATTTTTAGAATCTGCGATATTTAAAACATATAATTCAGCAAAAATATTCCATGCAGCTGGAAAAAAAATTTTTTTGCAGACCTGTGTAATTAATGTTATTTTTCTTGAATTAGTCATATAAACGTGTTCTTCCTGATATAATTTGTACTCATAAAAATGTCACCATGTCCTTTTTCAAATTCAGATTTATTTAGGAAATTATTGGGATGTTTACAAGAGTATTTAAGATAACGCTTTCTTCTTAAACTTATTTTTATTCTTCTTTATTGTAATTAATTAATACTTCATCTTTATGATCGATAAATATTACACGTTTCTAAACCATCCATTATAAGTTTTGACATGCTCTCAATATTACTTACAACTATGTTTCATCGGCTAATGCTGTTACTTTCGTCTAAACGTTTGTAACTAAAATTCGATAAAATATTAGTGCCATATTGAATCCAGAATTTCAGTTACAAACATTTAGAAGAAAGCATTTCAATCTTCCAGTTTGTATGCATCTTCTCAATGTTAAACTCTCTTGCACTCTCTTACACGACATTATTTCGAATTTAATATCTACATATAAGCCGAAAATTAAACATGTAAAATAAAATTAAATGTTATATAAACGATACACTAAATAAAAGTATTCAAATCAAAGATGGAAGGTTATTTTGCCGTTTTAAAATCAAATATATTACGTTAAGAACGTTGTAAAATGCGTAACGTTTAACCTGCACTTGTGATTTTATATTTAATATTTAGAATATTTTAAAAAGTGTTATCTTTTTCATATATTATTAATGAAAAAATTATTTAAATTCATCCTTTTTAACCCTCGAGTTTACTAGGTAGGCCTACTTATAAATTTGTATCTCGAATAGTTTCGTTGTTAATTTTTAAAAATTATAATTATATATATATATATGTGTGTGTGTGTGTCTAGTATTACGTTAATTATTCATAACACTAATAAAACTGAATAGTTAATAAATAAAATATTAATGCACGCAATTCTAGAATGTTTCCTTTAAGAAAAAAGAATAGAACCGGTTAGATTTTCTTTGTCTTGCTTTTCCTGTCACTGGCTTAACTATAATTATAAATACTCAATATTTAAGTCTCAATAAAGCATAAAAGAAAATTTTTCTCTTCGTTTTTTTTTTCATGTAAATGACTACTCAAGGTGTTATTATTATTCGTAATAATTCGTTTCTATAGGACTATCACGCCATTGGTAACACGAAACCCATCATTGACAAAAAACAAGATTGGAATCTATTACGTTTTTATGAGAATGGTACTCATACTATGTTACGTTTTCAAAGAAAATTGGATACCTGCGACGATAAAGATCTACCCATCCCGGTAAAAATTTCTCTTCTTAATTAAAGTTTTTATTACTATAATTTTCATCGCGCCGTTTTTAAATAGGAGCAAACAGCACGAATCATCTATGCTTTTCACGAACAAGATCCCGATTCCGTTGATGAAATAATGTATCATGGTAGCAGAAATCGCGGAACTAAAAGTGTTTTACTATTAAAACCTCAGCAGAGTGATGATATAAAGCTTACGGATGATGTTCTTTCTTGGGATGTATTAACTCCGAACGTAAGATTTTTTTATTAAATTAATTGCATCATAAAAATCGAAAAAACTCGTACAGATTTAATCGTTATATGCAGGCAACTATCCCTGGGGATGTTGATACTATGTATTTCTGTTCGATTCATAAAGTACCTCCGTTAGATACGAAGCACCATATTATAAGAGTGAGTAGTAGTTTAATAAAAATGTTTTCCAATAGATATACAAATATTTAAGTTGATTCTTTTGCAGTCACAACCGATAATTCAACCTGGTAACGAACCTTACGTCCACCATCTGGTCCTTAATCTTTGTACAGTTGTTATTGAAAGCGAAATGGACAATCTATTGAATCAATATTATCCTTGTTATGAAAATTCTTGGATTAGACAATTCCAAAACTGTAATATAATCGTTTCTGCGTGGGGTGTAGGGGGAGAGGTAAATCATTTAACTCAACTGATTCTTTTTTTCGTAATGTAAAATAAACTTTATATTTATTAGGGAAACCTCTACCCAGATCATGTTGGAGTTCCGTTATATGGAAATTCGTATTATGTTCTCGAGATACATTACGACAATCCGAGCCTTACGAAAGGTAAGCATATGTTTAAGTCATTGTCTGAATAACTTGAACTCAGTGGCACGTTATAGCTTCGTGGGACCAGGCAAAATTTGGATTAGCGAGCTCCGTGCACTGTATAATGTTGACATTTTTCTTCAGTGGATTTTTTTGGGGAAAGATATTTTCTTACAAAACACTGATTGGAGGCTCCCTATTGTTGGGGACTCCAGACAATTGCCCTGTTTGCCCATTGAACTGTATAAAGCGCCGATTAAATATCAAACTAAAAACTAAAAAACAAATAACACTGTTTTAGTGTTATTTGTTTTTTTCTATCAGATTTGATATTTCGAAATCATTACCGTCTATAAACCACGTAAACAAAATTGTTGTAATGTTCTATCTTGTCGGAAAAAGTCTTTTATAGATGTGGTATACTGATGAAATCATATTTTCTATGGATTAAATAGCTTGATAATAAATCAAAATTAAACTATTTTTCAACTGATTACCAATAAAATTTCATTTTCTTAAGGTATTGTCGATAGTTCGGGACTAAGATTGTATTACACACCCAAATTACGAACTTACGATGCTGGAATACTATCGGTTGGTTCCATTTGGTATCCATGTGTTTTAATCCCTCCAAAGCAGAAGAAATTTATTGTTGCTGGTCATGGAGATCCAAAATGTTATGGTTCTGTAAGTGGCTTCATTCAATAAAATCTTTCTTAGTTTTATAATTAATCTCTTGGATTAATAAACAAATCTAAGCATTTCTAATGTTAAGAATTTTAAGTACCACATGAAAATATTGAAAAATTTTCTGATTGTCTTTATTTTCAGAGTATTCCACCTGAAGGAATTTATGTATTATCGGTTTTTCTTCATTCACATTTATTAGGTGAATAATAAATCATGTCGATGGCCTATTAATCTTAGATTAATCACATTAACACATCTTTTAAATAATTACAGGAACACATTTAACTCTGCGGCATTTTCGGAATGGAAAAGAATTAAAGCCCATAGCTGAAGACAAGTATTACGATTTTAATTATCAGGTTGGCTAAATCCTTTTTTTGGTTATTAAACTTAAGAAGTCATTAATATAACTCAATCATTTGCCTTGTATTTTTATAAACAGGATGGGACCGTCCTATCCAAAGAGGTCAAAATTCTACCAGTAAGAAAAATTTTCTAGCTTTTTAGTCAATTTTTTTTTTAAAAATCTTGATAGTTAAATTTTTTTATTATTGTAATTATTAGTCTGATCATTTAACGGTGGAATGTGTTTACGACTCTACAGATCGAGTTTCTAACACTTTGGTATGTTGTGTTTATTTCTTTCTTTCGGATAATAAAAAAAAAGGTAATAATAATAATAATAATAACAAAATAAAATAAATGGCTTGTTTTATTTTTAGGGTGGTTTAGGAACGCAGCAAGAAATGTGTTTAGCATTTATATTATATTATCCACGAATTGCTGTTGCTGCTAGTTTATCTGGACCTAGTTGCAATCTCGCACTTGGCTTAGCGGGAGTTTCTATTGTAGCCCCGTAAGTTTAGCATTCGTTGATTGGCTATCGTGAAATTTAAATTTAAATTTAAGCGATTCTGATTGGTCTTCGTTATAATTTTAAATTTAAACGCTCCAATTACTAAATAATTAAAATTTCAAATGTTTACACGTAGATAAATTGTAATTTGTATTTAAAAATTAAATATTCTTATCGGTTAAAACATTTTATTTATTTATTTATTTATTATTTTTAAATTCTAATTGGTTAATATTTGTATCATTTTCGTCAGTTTTATATTAACATAAAATTTATATTTGATGATTTTTAATTAAATTTTATTCATATAGGACTGGTGAATGGCTGATTTCTCCTACAACGGGTAAAAACGAATCGACTATTGAATATTTATCAACATATTTATGGAAGGAGAATCAGATAGATGCTGTACAATCCGCAACGAGATATGGCGATCATATTGGAATTTGTGCTCTTGAAAAGGGGCAATTTTTTCAGGTAAATATGGAAAGAATACAATACATTTATACATATNCTCTAATTAGCCTTGGAAGAGGACGAACCTAATTTTTGCACCTGGTGAAAATGGATAAGATCAGCTATAATCTAATAATAATAATCTTCCCTATCATTACTTTTTGCCCCGCAATGTCGGGTTCATTTTCTAGTAAATTATAAAAGCATAGTTTACAATTGTTATCAAACAAAGATTGCCAATTTGAACTTTAAACTTGTTTTGCTAAGAATAAGTTTAAAATTAATATTAACATTAACATATGATATTTAAAATTAATTAAACTTATCACTACCAAAATTGTTTTCATACCCCACATCAACAAATTTTTAAATAGTAATACAATTTTACAAGTAGTTACATGATTTTACATATTAAAAATATTTATCTGTTTATCACTTCTATAATGTCCTCCATGTGTTTGATAAGACAAATGGGATCAGGAGTCTATTAATTACTCTTGATGGACTGTTTATATATATATGAAAAATGACTCTTTTGTGAGCCTTGACACTTATAAGGATGTATATCGGAAAGACAAAAAGAAGAGAGAGCTCACTAATCTCTCTCCTCTAAGTCAGGAGCCTGACACCAGTTAGGATAAAATTATTTGCATCCTAACTCGCAATTGAATTGAATAAATCTCTGGGTGGTCTAAAATATTTCCAAAAATGGCCAGAACTTAGGAGAGTAGACTTATTGGGTTTCTGTGGAGATAACAATGGAGGCACTTAGATGGATTTGAATATAACGAAAAATATTTATTTAAACATTTAAATAATTCTATACATGATGATAAACTTAAATGAATTAATCAAAGGATTAACTATACAAAATAAATGCAGAGGTTCTACAATTTAATTTCTAAATATTCGATATCTCAATAGAACTTGATTTTGAGAGAGGTTTACAAAATTTATCAATTTGTTACCTGTTTACATACATCCAAGATGATGAAGGTATCGAGAGTGTTAAGAACATCTAGAGATGGAGAGTAGGGAGTTTGGTAGCTCGATGATTCAGCAAGTGCACCAAACAATGAGAACTATTACTTAAGCATGTGGCTAAAGGGTGACTAAAGCATGACTAAAAGCATAGTTTGAAGGTGACCCTTTACGTTATTTACTTATTGGTTCACCAATGGTATAACTCAAATATCATGCCATATTTCCACCATAAGGGGGGGAAATCAGGTGCTTTTGGGCTGATAGTTGAGTTTGATGCCTCACTTGACTATCAGTTTTGAAGGAACTACATTGCTTCTCTTTATGAATCAGAGGAAGTACTTCCTTTAACAAACATTATAGAAAAATTATCTTTCTTTAAAATATTTAAAATATCCCTTCTCAACTCCAGATTTTCACATACATTTCCAGCATTTTCATATATATCAAGGTTAAAAAGATTTGTGTTTGAATTAAAAACACAAATCTTTTTAATTCAAAAAATAACCTTGTAGATAATATATACAATATATCACATGACATCATTAGTACAGAAATTTGTATTTTTTAACACTTTTCGAACCATATTTCGTGTCGGGAATCATCTTTAAGAACTGGTATATCGTACAGGGCTAAATAAAACCTAATTGATTTGTAACACAGTTGAAGTTTTTCTAAATTTTCTCGAAAGATTTCGACCTCATTAAGTAAATGACGTTCGATGGAACCGGTAAATGTATGGACAAAAACCGGAAAATTTTCATTAAGCTGGAGAAATTTGAGCGAAGCCTGAAATTAAATAAAAATAAATGAAGTTATAACAAATGGCAATAAATCATAATATAAAAAAAATTAACTTTTAAAACTCTGTAACGTTTTTACGGGCATATTGCATTTCCTGTAAAATTTATGAATTAATTTGCAACTCTTTCGTAAGGCCAGACTAATTTTAATTCATAACTGTCAGTCAAAGTCTTAAAAAGGGCGTTTTGCGTCACAGAAAAGCTATTTATAATGAATACTTCGTAGAAAAATAAATAACAATAATTGATGGGTGTATTAAAAAAAATTTTCACCCTGTTATAGCGAGCTAAAAATTATTTTTGACAACATAAAAAGTAAAAGTAAGTTTTTATCGAAAGATATTAAAGTTAATGTTGTAAAATTTAATAAAATTTTATGGTAATAACTTGAATAAAACAGTTTTAAAACTTACTTCGAGAGGAGCAGCGGGGATTCCCCAATAATGAGGTGTGTAAAACCCAACAGTGAAGGTCAATCGACACCAAGGATTGCTGGAACGAACTGTAGAAAATTGGTCAATCTGAACGAGAACTGGTTGAGTTGCAGGATATACTTTTTCACGCGCATTTGATCCTTAAAAAAAGGAATAAGCAAATAATAAAAATTATAAAAATATATATATAATATAATATAAAAAAATAATCCTGATAACTTTGAATATCCGACCTAACCAAAATAAAAGTATTTACCTTGTCTATAAGCAGTAAGTTTGCTCATGGCTAAATCTAGAGTTTTGGTTACATTGCATTTTTGCCTGTCGGACGAGAATAGGAATTTTGATTCCCTATAATTTCTCTGTTGGATGAAGTTGGGATGATCTCTTTCAACTGTGAAGAATGGGCAATCGAAATCTATAAAAAAAAGATACAGAAAAAATTCAAGAATTGTAGAAAACGTTGACTTCTGATGTCATTTTTGGGATAAGATCCGAACTTTTGTTTTACAATTCATTTTAAATTATTGAAAAATATTTTAATTACAATGAAATGTATAATGGGCAATATATTTTATGTTATTTACCTTCACAAACAACTCTTCTGATAACTTCATTTTCTTGCTCGTTTGTCAGGTAAAACGTGCGTGGATGGAGAGAACCATGGCTGATGGAATGCCTAAACAAGGAAATTCTGTTGTTAAACAAGTCAAAATGATGATATAGATAATGGGAATAACTTACGTTGGAAAAATAACAGGCTTTTCAGTTGCCCGAACTAAATTAACAAACAATAACGAGATGACGAGAAACATTTTAAAATTCCATAAATTATCTAGTTGTACTTTCTACACTTTTGTTACCTATATATATTTTTCTGATGACGTCATACTATATCCTTTATAAAATATAAAATTATTAATCAATTAGCTTTTATAGATTTAAATTTTTGTAATCGATTACAATTTTTAAATTTAAATTATAACCAATCATCGTTTAATACAGTAGAATTAAACATTTTAAACTGTAAATTGAATCACAACAAAGGGAAAAAAATGGAGAATGATCTTATAAAGTACTGAACATTTAATTTATAATGCATACACTAAACATAGAAGTTCGATGAAAATAATTAAAGACTTTCGAAAAGTAGTGAATTTACCAATTAAGGTTGACGACCCGAAGAGTGAAAGCTATTAAATGCTACAAATGCCTGGTGGTGATGACTCGGACAGTACCGTTATTTACTAAATACCGTTCCACTTTCTAGAAATAAACTTTTTTCTATACAAAAATAAGACTTATATAAAAGGGGACTGCTGAAAATTCACCCAAAACACCCTTAGACACCATGAAGTTCCACTGGTTGGTAAGCTGAATTCTCATTTTATGAATAAGTTCTTGAGAAAAATCTTATTTCTTTCATGAAATTTATGCTTAGATTTAAATTTTAAGGAAGATTTTTATATTGTTTAAAAATTTTTCGAGATTTTTAGAACAGAAGCCTTTAAAATTTGAGCAGAACGAAGATTGATACTCAAATTTTATCTTAATTTTAGCGTGTAAATACTGAGCCATGTAGTGTTAAAAATTAATATAATAAGCCTTAAAATCTTAAATCTGTCCTTTAAATCTTTATCTTAATATAGTCTTGATGTATTTATGACATTTATAAGACATCTATTTCACTTTATTTTAATGTTTTAAACTTCTTAAGGATGATTAATAACGATCGTTTTAAAGGAGGAAATTGTAGAACAAAGAGTATTAATTCCTATATTAATTTCGCATTTAATTTTCACAGTTATTCGCATCGTTGGTAATGGCTATTGTTGCCACGACATTAAGCAAACCAGCTGAAACTGAGGAAGCTCACGAAGAGGAAACAGTGGAAGAGTCGGTAGAGGAAGGAGGGGATGACTACGAAGTTGCACAAAGTAAAGAACTGAAAGCCGAAGCATCTCATCATGGAGATGACGGTGTATCTGGACATCTCGATATGGGAGCATATTCTGGTCATCACGGAGCTTTCGGATGGTATGCCGATTTTCCTGTAGGCGGTCATCATTAAAAAGAAACACGCTGTTTTTATTTTAATAAAAAAAATCTTTTTAATTCAAAAAATAACCTTGTAGATAATATATACAATATATCACATGACATCATTAGTACAGAAATTCGTATTTTTTAACACTTTTCGAACCATATTTCGTGTCGGGAATCATCTTTAAGAACTGGTATATCGTACAGGGCTGAAGAAAAAGAAATTATAAACGAAACTTAAAAAAAATAAGCAAATTAAAATTAGTAGCTTTAAAATGATTTACGAATTACTCACCTAAATAAAACCTAATTGATTTGTAACACAGTTGAAGTTTTTCTAAATTTTCTCGAAAGATTTCGACCTCATTAAGTAAATGACGTTCGATGGAACCGGTAAATGTATGGACAAAAACCGGAAAATTTTCATTAAGCTGGAGAAATTTGAGCGAAGCTTCGAGAGGAGCAGCGGGGATTCCCCAATAATGAGGTGTGTAAAACCCAGCAGTGAAGGTCAATCGACACCAAGGATTGCTGGAACGAACTGTAGAAAATTGGTCAATCTGAACGAGAACTGGTTGAGTTGCAGGATATACTTTTTCACGCGCATTTGATCCTTGTCTATAAGCAGTAAGTTTGCTCATGGCTAAATCTAGAGTTTTGGTTGCATTGCATTTTTGCCTGTCGGACGAGAATAGGAATTTTGATTCCCTATAATTTCTCTGTTGGAGTTGGGATGGTCTCATGAAGTTGGGATGATCTCTTTCAACTGTGAAGAATGGGCAATCGAAATCTTCACAAACAACTCTTCTGATAACTTCATTTTCTTGCTCGTTTGTCAGGTAAAACGTGCGTGGATGGAGAGAACCATGGCTGATGGAATGCGTTGGAAAAATAACAGGCTTTTCAGATGCCCGAACTAAATTAACAAACAATAACGAGATGACGAGAAACATTTTAAAATTCCATCAATTATCTAGTTGATGGGTTTCGGATTATGCAATGCTGCACAGACCTTCCAACGGTCTGTGCAGCATTGCATAATCCGAAACCCATGTATAGGAACTCGAACAACCCGAAGGGAGTGGTTACTGCTGTCTTGGGGACGTCTTCCGGGTTCACTGGGATTTGGTGGTAAGCCCTCGCTAGGTCGAGCATCGAGAAAATGGATTTGCCGCGTAACAGTTGTACACAGTCTTGTATATGGGGTATGGGATAGCGGTCAGGAACTGTTACTGCGTTTAATCTCCTATAATCTCCGCAGGGCCTCCAGTCGGCGTTGCTTTTTCGCACTAGGTGCAACAGGCTAGCCCACTGGCTGCTGGACAGTCTGCAAATTCCTTGGGCCATCATATATTCGAACTCCTTCCTCGCTGTGTTGAGTTTGTCGGGCAGAAGTCTGCGTGGCCTTCCTGCGACTGGCAGTCCCCAGGTTTGAATGAAATGGATGACACTATGTTTGGGCGGTTCTGCTGGTGTAGATGGTGTGACTAACTCTGGAGACTCTGCGAGCAGACGGTGGAAGGAGGAGTTGTCTCCAACGAGTGATAGTATTGGTATTGACACAGTCACGGCTTTTCCCACGCTCACAAGTTTAGTTTGGGTATCCAGAAGCCTTTTGTGTCGAATATCGACAATCAGACCAAAGTTCCTTAGGAAATCTGCTCCAATTATTGGGTTGGATACCACTGCTATTACGAACAGCCATTGAAACAACCGGCGCAGACCCAACTCTAATGATAATAGTCTCCGTCCGTACGTTTTGATCGTTGAGCCGTTTGCTGCAAAAAGTTGGAGTCAGTCTGGCTTTCTTTTTACTTCGGTCGAAGTTGGGGGAACTACAGAAATGTCCGCTCCTGTATCTACCAGAAAACACGTGGATGTGGCCCTGTCATGAAAGAAGAGCCTGTGTCACCTAGATTGGCCGCCACCCATGTCGTCGAGTGACGGCCCGATCAGTTTTCCGCCTGGAATTGGCNAGGATGTATCAAAAAAGACACCATCATTAGTGTGTTATCTTATCGATAATTGGCCAGTTTTATTTCACGAAGAATACAATCAAATCATGGACGAAAGGCAGGATTCTGGAGCGGAAGAATCTGATAGTTTTCACGGTGGAGGAGGTAAGTTCGACTATAAGACGCATTTTTTATATTTATTTTAATTGTTCGAAATCAACAGCGTGTTTATATTGGGAGCCTAAAGCAATCTGTAATCATTACGAGTAGACCACGTGGTGCAGTATTCACCGATAATAAATATTTTCAGATGTAATGATCAGTTCAATTGAGTTTTGCTCGGTTACGGCTGGTGGTGTGTATTTTGGGGGTGTTGCTGCAGGAAGCGCGCGGCAGGCAGCCCTAATAGAATCGTTTTGACTTCATATGTTTTTATTATTATTTTAAACTTGAACGAGAAAATCATTAATATAAATTTAAAAAAATTATTTATCATGGATTTAGTAAATTTGAAAAATACACACATATTGTTTGTGTTAATTAATGTATTAATCCGAGACGAGTCCTCATCACAATGCAATTTGTCGGCAATTTTCTACATAATAAAATTTTCAAAATTCTTCCTGGATGAAAATTAACATTATGAATCTTTTATAAGTTGAATGACCGATTTGATGTTTACTAGCCGCTGGCTATAGAATGGCCTTGACTATATTCATCTCTTTCCTTGATCTTAATACTTTCAGAGAGTTTCTTTAACGCGTTTAGATTCTTTCAGTTCTTTTTTTCCCCATCATAAAAATTTAATTTGAATTATTAAGATTTATCTAAGAATAATAGTTCTTATTTTTTCAGTGCCGGTCAATCAACCAAGTTGACCGCCAAGTTGTTACGTCATCAAAAACCATCCTTACATTTTCCAATGGGTTCACTTTCTTCAAAGCTTAAACATCATCCAGTTTCTTCGTCCACCATGTCATTTTCTTCACAAGAAATAAATTATGGTAAGTTTATAAATAAACTTTACTAATTTTCCAGAACGTTCGGATTTTTCTTTTGAAATTTTATTCTATTTTTAGTAGTAAAATTCTAATTAAATCAAGGACACTTACACTGAAATTTATACACTTTACACTTACAAAATTGAATACAATGTGCATAATTTTTAAGTGTGTTTTGATTGATTTACGCGCAATTATATATATTTTTGAATTCGTTTCGCTCTTACAAGTATATTTGGCGAGATTTTCTTAAGAAAAGTTCCATCTTCTTTTGTTTTTTTATGCCCTTCAATAAGATAATTGTGCATAACGCTCCTAATTTCTCAGAAAACAGGAATGCCCGGACGTGAAAAACTTGCGGAAGAGATTTAACGTTTGAAGTTCTAAAAAGTCTTCTTTTCAATTCTCTTTTATAAAGAATAGAAAATCTTTTTGTATCAGTAAATATCAATGTTTTCTTTTTTGTTATAATAATTATATAGTTCAACGACTTCTGATAAAGAAACGTTTTTATTTATAATTATAAATGATCACTTTTAATTTATATTATTATTTATTTTTTTTAATTTTTTCTTCCTTTTCTAAGGTCTTTTATGTTCTATATGAATCATAAAACTATGTTACTAATAGTAAATATATTTGTTTAAATATTCATGTGTAATATTTAAGTGTAAGACAGTATTTATATTCTAAATATCTAACTATTTATGATTTATATTAATTTAAAAAATTCTTTAAATAACTCAGAAAATGGTACTATATATATTTTACTTTTTTTTCTTATTTATGAACAATACATTAAATGAAAATATTTTTACTTTTTATAAATTGTTCTCGAGTAACAAGTAATTCGTGACGTTTAATTCTTGGAATAATTCAAACTTATACTAGTTTTTAACCGTTGAGAAACTGGTTAGAATATATATATATATTTTTTATCTTATTAATTAGTATTGTTTTTGACAAGAAATAAATGACTTAAATTCATAACGTAGAAAAGTTCATTTTCGAAAATTACAAAATGTTTAATTACTCAATTAAAATTTAAAATATTAAAGAAAAAGAAAACAATTAATTAATGAAATTTGAATACAAATTCAAACAAAATTAGGATATTTACGTTTGATTCTAAGTAATTTTCAAGCGCATTTCCCGGATACAATTTGTAAATTCATATCCAATGTATATATAAAACACGTAATAATAATAATAATAATTTTTATTTGTATTTTAAACTAATTCAAGTTCATAATATCGATTAGAAAAGAGCATTTTTTTTTTCTTTTATTTCCTTAACAACTAAAATTTTATCTCTCGCTAATTATAGTAATAAGAATACAGAAATAAATAATTTTTAAACCATTGGTATATCGAGGACGTGTAATTCATTTCTGGCAGCATGACCGAAAGCCATTTTGATGAAAAGTATTAGAATATTGGCCCTATAACCTTATTTTAGTCTTGTTTTTTTTTTAAATAAATGATTTATTCGACTTCGTACAGACTTATTACTTTAAAATAGGTATGTAAACAATACACGTGGTTTGTTTACAGTTTTTAATATAAACATTCTGACCAAGGGCCAAAACTTAAATAAAGATTCCAAACTTCAAAGTTAATTAATGTAACATATACATCATCGTTGAACCGTTTAAAATTAAATAACTAGTAGCTAAACTTGCTTTAAAAAAAGTGTATGGTATGTATACATTAAGATAATTAATTAATTAACTAACTTAAACCAATTTATACTCTATAAATTTACAATTTACATCATCATCGATACTAAAAATGAATAATAATAACGATATTAATAATATAATATAAGGATTTATAATTACTTTGACGCATATGGAGTTACTTTATAAGCACGTGGAATATGGAAATGCCATTAATAAGCATAGGTAAAGGGCTAATGTAGGACAAGCCAAGTTGCTCAGCCTCTCTTTCGTATCGCTTGGAGCTTGTTTCTCCGAGCAGTCAGTTTATAACGCATGTTAAGAATGTTTGGATACTCCTAGCATACCGTAAGTACCTAAAATAATTAACTACAGTATAATAAATTAAGACGTTAACTGTAAATTTATTCTTTCTATATTTAAAATGTTTAAATTAAACTGGATAAAATATATAATTACATCCCTTTCTAACTCTATTTCATTTCGTAATTTATCATTGAATTAAATTGTTATGAAATTAATTAATTATAATTGTTTTAAAATAAATTTAATTACAATTCCATTTTATAGATAAACATTAAACGAATTTAGAATATTAATTTTGAGGTTTTTGACTAACAGAATTAGGTCGAATTGTTTTATAATTCTATACATATATGTGGAAAAAATGCTTTTTTTTTTTTAATTTTTAACAGGAAATCCTTAGAATTTTTTCCTCTATTCTTTTAAACATAAATTCTATTTCATTTAAGAAATTGCTCAAAAACTCGCCAAGGTTTAATATTATTGTTTTTCTAAGTTTAATTGTTTCTACGAGTTATTTAAAAAAAGAAAATTTATATATATCCTTCAGTGGCAAAAGAAAATATGTGATAATTGTACAAATGTTAACAAATTATATAGGCTTTAAAATATGTACTTTAAAGAAGTAAATTGTTGTTTTTTTTTTATTCTTAATGATTGATTTAAAAGTATAATTTCAGTGGCGAAAAAGAAGCATAATTTAGATTAAGGACAAAAAGTCAATGTCATTTATCAATTTTCATCGAAATATTCTTAAGGTTCATTTAAAACTTATAATAAATTAGATTTATCTATACTTTCTGGTTGAATTATTAGTATTTTTCCTTCGTATACCAGAAGTTTTGAAATCAATTATACTGTATAAATATTTCATGAAGAGGAATAATAAATAAAGAATATTTTAGTATAAATGTAAAATGATTAGAGTAAGTTTTAAAACTTCAGAGTATTCAAGTATTTTAACTATTCTTTTTATAAATTGTCGGATATTTCCTGGCTATTTTATAGAACAACTCGTCTCCTAGACATGTTTTTACATAGTGATGATCCTGTTGGTGCATGGCTCGTTTAAGATCTGTGCTTTTTTCCCAGAGGCTAAATACTAGATAAGAAGTTACATCAGAATACATCCCGGACACAGTTTCTTTAAAATATATTGTTATCGATAACATATATTAATAATGGATATTTATAACAGCGATTTAGAAGTTTTAAATTTGTTTTATTTGTATTTTTAGATGATAAATAGAGGAGAAGGCTTGAACGATTTACAAGAGATTCAATTATTATTTCCATACGATAATCTTCATTTAGAAGAATGTGATCCAATAAATAAGGTAAATAGGCTATAATAATAATAATAATAATCAAACTATAGAGAAATATATAAGCTACGACGTTTTAAACAAGCCAAAATCGAGGGTTAATTCGATAAAACTGCTTTAAAGTATTATAAAACAATTTTTTTTTTTTCAAAAAAAATCACTTTATTGCCATTTTTAAAACTGTAATAAAAATTTTTAAACATTTTTTATTCCGTCCTAAACAGTTTATATTTAAGAAAATAAATAAAAAGGTTTTGGAGAATTTTATTTTTAGTATCTTTAGGTACAGATAGCTTTGATTTTTTATTGTATTAATTAGTATATTGTTACATATTAATAAATAATATATACAGAAATAAGAGTAGAGTTGTTTTTTTTACAGAAGAAAACGTTATATCGAACGAAATCCGTAACAAATTTCCGATTGCAAAGATCCTTCACTAACAAGCTCAAATTCACCCATTCCGTGCAGTAAGTATCTCAATTTAGTTTATAAATTATTTATTAACAAGCTATTTTATATTCTAAATAATTGGAAGGCTTCCATTTCGCCCGGTAGACTTATGTATGTCATCGATTAAGTTACTTATCCAGATGTAAGTTAGGCACAGGTGTCGTGTCTAGGTAGCGGTGCAAAAGAGGGGAATCGCATTCCATTCAGTCAAACCTTCTTAAGTGACCTTGGGAAATAGTAATTAGATACACGAGCCAATCTTATAAATGCTGTTGTGAGGTGCTGAGGTCAGAGATACCGTTTCTCTCAACTGTCTTCTTCATTGTGTATTGTGTAGGAGTTAAAAGAATTGGCCTACATTTCCGTTTTAAAAAGAATACCGTCACAGAATATAGTTTCCCAGCAGCTATTTAATAACATTCAATAAACAAACACGCCCTTAAATAATAATAGGCAGGGCTTATTAGATTTTTAATTAATTCTGATATATCTTTATTGGCTTCTTACTATATTTAGATAGTTACTATATACATAGTTATGCAGCACGGTATGTACGTATTATATCATTTCTTATATTTAATCTCTAATACAATAACTAATCCTCTTAATAAAGTAAAAAAAAAGGAGTTTTATAGACCTAAACTAATCTACTGTTCGTTCATATATCTTTTATCAGACCAACAAATCAAGTAGGTAAAGAATGGCTCACTTCTTCGGCATTCAGAAAAGAACCTGTTCGGAATTTCTTAAGAAGTGCAGAAGTTATATTCACTACAGTAAGTAAAATAAGGTTACAAATAAATAAGAAATATAACCTAAAATATGAAATAAACCAGCAGTTTTAAGAGGGAATATAAATCTTATGAAGTCCACATCAATTTTATGAAAATTATATTCTAAGTAACTACAAAATAATCGACTTTTTATTCATTAAATAGGGAATGCAAAGGCACCAAAGACATATCTTTTTATTTAACGATCTTCTATTAATCGCCAAAGCTAGGTAGGAAAAAGTCTAATTTTTTAAATAGTTTTTATGAAACGAAGGAAAATATATTAATATTTTATTTTTAGATCCCCGAAAACTTATCGCCTGAAAGAAAAAATACCATTAAATGAATTGTGGCTGGCAGATTGTGTGGACGATGTTTGGGAAAGTGCATCAATTAGCAATAGCTCTTTTGTAATAGGATGGCCAACAACTAACCAAGTAATTACATTCAGGTGATTATCGTTAATCAGTTTATTACTATTGACTTTTACTATTAAGCTTTTAACGGTACTTCCGGCATTTGTAAATAAATGCAAACAAATTAAATTGCAATTATTGACTATTACATAATACATAATAATATGATTGAAATATTTTCTCTAACTGAATAATTTCTGGTTCAAAGATTTGTACTAAAAATGAAATATTATATGCTGTAAATAAACACGTGTATTACTTGACGCTTTAATTATGTATTCGTACAGTAATTTGATTTCTAATTTGTTCATCTTACACGACAATAACAATGCATTAAAATGCAATTCTTTATGTAAAATACAGGATGCATTTTAATTTAAAATTTTATTGCCTTTAAGATAAATATCAGAATGACATTTGCAATTTGCCAAATCTGTTTTGACCCCTTGTCCGTTCAAAGGTTGAATGACTTTTGTCACGTAGTCCTCACCCTCGTCGCTTCTGGCTAAGGACTTTTCGATAATATTTTTCTTTCATTTTCAGTTCTGTGCATCTGAAAGACAGTTGGTACTATACTCTTCGAGAGTAAGTTTCATTTTATAGCAATATTTTCCCATTAAAATTATCACGTTATTTGCTTTATCTTCTTTAGATTACATTTTAAATTATTATATGATTTTTTGTACATATATATATTTTTTTTCTCCCCTCCTACAAAATTACAGGCTCATTGATACAGCCAAAGATAAGGAAATTCCTAGAGTTCTCTCTATTCAAGTATCATTTAGCAAATCAAACTCTGAAAATAGGGTAAGTCTTGATAATAGGTATTAAATTTTAATGTGTAATTTATGTTTTAATATATAATTTATATTATTTTAGCAAACGATTTTGAAAATAACTAGTCGCCACACAGCTCGTGACTGTATTATTTTATTATTGAAAGCATTAGATAGTTATGTGAGTATATTTTAATTCAGTTATTGAAGTGTATTATTTTAATATTTTAAAAATTAATTTATATTAAAACTAATTAGGAAGATTATCATCATTATCGGCTCTGGACGAAATATGGAAAAGACGGTTCGCCCTATCCATTAATAGGTATTTAAAATATAATAAATTAAAATTCAGTATAACTATTTGATTTTCGTATAAAATATAAATCATTGTCATTATTTTTATTTGGCTATTTTCGAGCGTAATTTAAATTGAAAGTCATGTGCTGCGGAAATTTAAATCACCATTTGCATTCTTTATGGATTTATGTCGTTTGTTTATCTATCCTTGAAATTATATTTGGAGTTTTTTTTTTAATTTTTAAATCCCATTTTTACAGGACACGAATATCCATTTTGTATCAAAATGAATATGATGAGAAAATCCTTACAACGTTCGGAAATTGGCCAGTCTGATTCGAGAAATAAGCCTAAATGCTTTTTTATATTGAGAAAAACGTCGGATGATAATTATAAATTAGGTAAGTCGTTAAAGGCAATCAAATTAATTATATTTAAAAAAACAAATTAACACTTAATAAAACTATTCTTATTAGGCGATAAGAAGAAAACAAAAAAATTGAAAAAAGGTCCATTCATTCCTTGGCCATTCCGTCGTCAAATTAGTAAGCAAAACGTGAACCAGGAAGATAAGAATTGTGTTTCCCGAGGTCAACTGTTCGGTCAGTCATTGGAAAAAGTGTGTCAACAAAGTCTACCGAAGCCTATATCGGTAAATAATCCATTAGAAATAGGCCTATCAATCGAAAAGCCAATATGTGTTTACCTAAATACTGTTATTACAGGCAATTTTAGATCAATTGTACGAGAAGGGACCTCATACCGTTGACATCTTTCGAAAATCGGCTACAACCAAGGCATGTAAAGAAATGAAGACAGCTTTAGATAAAAATCCCGATTATAAAATAGAAATGAAGCCAACTATTGTTTTGGCTTGTGTATTAAAGGTTCGTACAAGTGTACTTTATATGTTAATTATTATATACATTTTTGACTTGCTAAACGGCTTTTGAATATATTTAGTATTATGACATCATTAAATATAGAAATTTTGTATGTGGGATATGTATAATTAATGCCATAGCACGTAAGGGCCACTGAAAAAATATATATATTTTTTTCTTATACGCTACGTTTCTTAGAATTTCTACATTATAAATTCTATATATTAAATTATATATAATAATACATCTGTAAGTTGTTTTTATAAAGCAAATATATACATAAATTCAAATAAAATATTGGTCGTAGAGTTTATTCTCGATTTAATAAATTCTAAAATTTTGTAATAGTAAACTGCTACGAATATTGTGACTTAAATGTGCATTATCATTGTTATCATCACACAAGAATAATCTCTAGTGCTTCGTGTTTAAATTTTATTTGCTAGATTAGCGAGATAAAGCAGATGTAAAATAAGAAATTTAATGATTTAAAAAAGTATTATTTATGCAAAAGTAAACTGATATATATTGGCATTATATTGCATTACTGTATATTTGATATTTTAGGATTATTTGAGATGTTTGCCTGATTGTCTTCTATCTTCTAATTTGTATGAGGAGTGGTTAGAAACTGTTGATATTCAACCAGAATGGAAAAGAAAAGAAACTGTTACCAAGTATGATTTCCAATTATTTTTAATATATATTTTTTTATTTATTAAAAAAACTGACTTTCCATAGAAAACAATGGAGTTTAAATCATTTTAAAATTGATTTAAGGTAATGTATTATATTGCAGTTTGTTGAATAGATTACCCCCTCAAAATATTCAACTTCTTAAACAACTTTTGTGTGTTTTATGGAAGATAAGTCAATATTCTTCAGAAAATAAAATGACTTCATATAATCTTGCTGTTTGCATGGGCCCTACTCTGTTATGTCCTACTGATCCTGGAAAGTCTTTTTTGATGTCTGAGGTGAAACATATTTTAAAATATTTCAATTTATGGGTTTTGAAATTTTAATAAATCTTGAGATTTGTTATAGGATGTATCAAAAAAGACACCATCATTAGTGTGTTATCTTATCGATAATTGGCCAGTTTTATTTCACGAAGAATACAATCAAATCATGGACGAAAGGCAGGATTCTGGAGCGGAAGAATCTGATAGTTTTCACGGTGGAGGAGGTGGTTTCAGAAGAGATGATTCTTCAGTCGACAGTTTAGAAACAGATTGTTTAGAAACGAGTGCGAAAATTTCTCTTACAAATATAAGCCGTGATTCTGGTCTAACTTTAAGTGACACACAATTATACAACGAAAACGAAGAATGCACAAAAAGCGTTCCCCATTTATCTTCAATCAGTGAAACGTGCTGTCAAGTTGTAAGAAGACGTAAGTTAGTTCGAACTGATAAAATACCAACCAAATGGTGCCACAGTATGCAAAATCCTCATCTGGCATCGGAAGATTCCTTATTTCAAAAGCTGCCGGCCCTTCACCGTAAGGGGAGAGCTCCATCTCCACCCATAAAACCACTCAAATCTTCATCTCCTCATCCCAGAATATTGTTATACGGTCACAGAGCGGATCGTCACGCGGTATGGTTCACAGCTCATTGCAGATCACCAGGATGGAAACGAAGTCAATCTACCTCCCACATCGATCTCATCGATTCGGATGGCGATAACACGCCTAATATATCCAAAACCCACTAGTGCGCGATTCCTCACCCATGAAAGCCAACGCCGATATGAAGAAGCAAGAACAATTATCATTAAGCGCCAAAGCTAAACAATTATACGAAGAATCGGTACGACTCTATAACGAGCAATTAGCCGATACCCATAAGGCAGTATTGGTTAAAGTAGATAGCGAGGACAATTTAGATTCGTCTCCAAAATTACACAGATGCTTACAGAGGGCCGTCAGTGAGAGCACGTCGGTTCGGCTTCGACATTTGCCACCGGTTCACGTGAGTGACGCTCAATTGGCTCAACCATTCAGAAGTCGTTCGGAAACGTGCCCTAACGAAATCAGTTGGAGTATTGCTCAATTAAGGGCAATGTTTGCGCACCCGCCACCTTATCGTTTCCCTCCACCTCCTGTCGTTAGAACTCTTTCTTTGGACAGTAAAAATAGCGAGGAGGAGTCGTTCGTTTAAGTTATTTTTCCAACCGGTAACAATTGTACATTAATACTAACACATCCTGTACAGTTTTTTGTAAGTATTCAATTAAACTAAATTTAAAAGTAAAAATTTCCTTCAAAAACTTTTGCTCCAAACCCCAACATCCTAGCCACACTTCTCAGACTATCTAACTCTTGCAGCCTGCAGTATACGTTGGAGCAATAATAGAATGCCCTTCTAACTAGAGCTCTAAACGCTGAAAGCTTATAAGTATGTGGATCATTGGAGGTTGAAGGAATGTATAACGGGACGTGAGTGGGCTTGTTGTATACNATAAGAAGAAAACAAAAAAATTGAAAAAAGGTCCATTCATTCCTTGGCCATTCCGTCGTCAAATTAGTAAGCAAAACGTGAACCAGGAAGATAAGAATTGTGTTTCCCGAGGTCAACTGTTCGGTCAGTCATTGGAAAAAGTGTGTCAACAAAGTCTACCGAAGCCTATATCGGTAAATAATCCATTAGAAATAGGCCTATCAATCGAAAAGCCAATATGTGTTTACCTAAATACTGTTATTACAGGCAATTTTAGATCAATTGTACGAGAAGGGACCTCATACCGTTGACATCTTTCGAAAATCGGCTACAACCAAGGCATGTAAAGAAATGAAGACAGCTTTAGATAAAAATCCCGATTATAAAATAGAAATGAAGCCAACTATTGTTTTGGCTTGTGTATTAAAGGTTCGTACAAGTGTACTTTATATGTTAATTATTATATACATTTTTGACTTGCTAAACGGCTTTTGAATATATTTAGTATTATGACATCATTAAATATAGAAATTTTGTATGTGGGATATGTATAATTAATGCCATAGCACGTAAGGGCCACTGAAAAAATATATATATTTTTTTCTTATACGCTACGTTTCTTAGAATTTCTACATTATAAATTCTATATATTAAATTATATATAATAATACATCTGTAAGTTGTTTTTATAAAGCAAATATATACATAAATTCAAATAAAATATTGGTCGTAGAGTTTATTCTCGATTTAATAAATTCTAAAATTTTGTAATAGTAAACTGCTACGAATAATGTGACTTAAATGTGCATTATCATTGTTATCATCACACAAGAATAATCTCTAGTGCTTCGTGTTTAAATTTTATTTGCTAGATTAGCGAGATAAAGCAGATGTAAAATAAGAAATTTAATGATTTAAAAAAGTATTATTTATGCAAAAGTAAACTGATATATATTGGCATTATATTGCATTACTGTATATTTGATATTTTAGGATTATTTGAGATGTTTGCCTGATTGTCTTCTATCTTCTAATTTGTATGAGGAGTGGTTAGAAACTGTTGATATTCAACCAGAATGGAAAAGAAAAGAAACTGTTACCAAGTATGATTTCCAATTATTTTTAATATATATTTTTTTATTTATTAAAAAAACTGACTTTCCATAGAAAACAATGGAGTTTAAATCATTTTAAAATTGATTTAAGGTAATGTATTATATTGCAGTTTGTTGAATAGATTACCCCCTCAAAATATTCAACTTCTTAAACAACTTTTGTGTGTTTTATGGAAGATAAGTCAATATTCTTCAGAAAATAAAATGACTTCATATAATCTTGCTGTTTGCATGGGCCCTACTCTGTTATGTCCTACTGATCCTGGAAAGTCTTTTTTGATGTCTGAGGTGAAACATATTTTAAAATATTTCAATTTATTGGTTTTGAAATTTTAATAAATCTTGAGATTTGTTATAGGATGTATCAAAAAAGACACCATCATTAGTGTGTTATCTTATCGATAATTGGCCAGTTTTATTTCACGAAGAATACAATCAAATCATGGACGAAAGGCAGGATTCTGGAGCGGAAGAATCTGATAGTTTTCACGGTGGAGGAGGTAAGTTCGACTATAAGACGCATTTTTTATATTTCTTTTAATTGTTAGAAATCAACGGCGTGTTTATATTGGCAGCCTAAAGCAATCTGTAATCATTACGAGTAGACCACGTGGTGCAGTATTCACCGATAATAAATATTTTCAGATGTACTGATCAGTTCAATTGAGTTTTGCTCGGTTACGGCTGGTGGTGTGTATTTTGGGGGTGTTGCTGCAGGAAGCACGCGGCAGGCAGCCCTAATAGAATCGTTTTGACTTCATATGTTTTAAATTTAACTTTACACTCCTGCACCAGCACCCCCGTATTAGACAGAACGACACCCCACTGGCTTAAATGCTGGTTAACGTTTAAAAATGAATATTTTTACTTTTAGTAAAATCAAATAATTTAATAAAAATAACGGATCATATAGAAAATTCTAGATCATTCCTATCTATAAGGCATATTGGAATATCATTATTTTAAAATGAATTTTTTACAGGTGGTTTCAGAAGAGATGATTCTTCAGTCGACAGTTTAGAAAGAGATTGTTTAGAAACGAGTGCGAAACTTTCGCTTACAAATATAAGCCGTGATTCTGGTCTAACTTTAAGTGACACACAATTATACAACGAAAACGAAGAATGCACAAAAAGTGTTCCCCATTTATCCTCAATCAGTGGAACGTGCTGTCAAGTTGTAAGAAGACGTAAGTTAGTTCGAACTGATAAAACACCAACCAAATGGTGTCACAGTATGCAAAATCCTCATCTGGCATCGGAAGATTCCTTATTTCAAAAGCGGCCGGCCCTTCATCGTAAAGGGAGAGCTCCATCTCCACCCATGAAACCACTCAAACCTTCATCTCCTCATCCCAGAAGATTGTTATACGGTCACAGAGCGGATCGTCACGCGGTATGGTTCGCAGCTCATTGCAGATCACCAGGATGGAAACGAAGTCAATCTACCTCCCACATCGATCTCATCGATTCGGATGGCGATAACACGCCTAATATATCCAGAAGCAGTTCACTAGTGCGCGATTCCTCAACCATGAAAGCCAACGCCGATATGAGGAAGCAAGAACAATTATCATTAAGCGCCAAAGCTAAACAATTATACGAAGAATCGGTACGACTCTATAACGAGCAATTAGCCGATACCCATAGGGCAGTATTGGTTAAAGTAGATAGCGAGGACAATTTAGATTCGTCTCCAAAAATACACAGATGCTTACAGAGGGCCGTCAGCGAGGGCACGTCGGTTCGGCTTCGACATTTGCCACCGGTTCACGTGAGTGACGCTCAATTGGCTCAACCATCCAGAAGTCGTTCGGAAACGTGCCCTAACGAAATCAGTTGGAGTGTTGCTCAATTAAGGGCAATGTTTGCGCACCCGCCACCTTATCGTCCCCCTCCACCTCCCGTCGTTAGAACTCTTTCTTTGGACAGTAAAAACAGCGAGGAGGAATCGTTCGTTTAAGTTATTTTTCCAACCGGTAACAATTGTACATTAATACTAACACATCCTGTACAGTTTTTTGTAAGTATTCAATTAAACTAAATTTAAAAGTAATCTAATTTTATTTTGTATTCTAAAAAAATAATAATAATACACAAACTTTACTAGAAATATTTAAAGTTTTTGATGATGTCGCAGACGAAGGTGTATGTACAATTGTCTGACCTGAATCCATAAACAATTTACAAACAGGTTAATAACGATAATCTTAACCTTGAATGGTTGTAGGTCGAGTATAACAGTTATATACAGTATAATGTACAGTACTATCAAGATAATTTTTTTTATTTAGTATTAGATTATTCCCATTGTTTTATAATTTAGATAAGAAAATATTCATTGTTTCGATATAATTATAAATTTATATTTTATCCACAACTTGAACTCAATTTAAACAGACATAAACAATAATTAAGCCCGATCTTTAATATTCAAATATCTATATGCCTGATTTTCGGCTACTCTTAGGATAATATATTATTTAATTTAATATTTAATTTTACATTTTAAAGAATAATTCTGTCACTAAACTGAAAAATTTGAAGCTTACATGTTAGTTTTTAAGCAAAAAAATATTTAATAACATATCATACACTTTACTACGAAAGATAATATTGAGCAGCGTATTACATATACGAATGTATATTTCGTCTTCGAAAATTATAGTAAAATAATAGATTAAAAAAAAAAGATGGCACTATATTATAAAGTACGATGCTCGTTGTTTTATATTTTTCGGTACGCAAGCCATCTTACATTTTGCGGGATATATCGAGAATTTACGTTAATATAAATATTTTACATCAAGAAAATGATTCTTTATGATAGACAAACGTTCCGCCAGAAATTTTTGCTTCTTTGCAAACTTTCCCTACCTGTCTGCTTAAAGATCTCGGCCCGCAACAAAATACTCCAACTCGTATTCTGTATACAAAATAAATAAATAAATAAATAATTAAATACATCGGCATTAACAAAAATGTAGTATTAAATGAATTCCACGTCGTTACTTTTCATAAATTTCGGTCCAATTTCTGAATACTTTCTTCCATTTCGGACGTCCGATATGTAATCTAGCCTCTAAAAGGCCGTACTGTTCACCGATCATACCCTAAACATTTGATAAAAATTGTATTTTAATGGTTTTAGTCAGAAATTTTTCCATTATTAGACACAATCATTTACCCTAACAATTGTTCCTATACTTGGACACGTTAAATATAACTGAATATCGAGAAAATCTGGTTTATTTTTATCCCAAAACTGTAAAAATAATTAATTATAATGGCTTATTTTCTGCATTAAAAAAAACAATTTAGTTTATAGTTTTGCTCACCGTTCTATGAAGATCGCAGAGTAGATCTGCAAACCATAGAAACGTTTCGATTTCTCGACAAACCCAAATAAAATGAAGTCTCTGCATTTTACCGACGTTCCCATCTACTCTACAACAAAAGATACACATCATTTACTGTACTGAACTTTCCCTACAGCTAAACAATCATTGCTGAAACTTATAATCACCTTAAGTAAGTAAGAATTGATACAAATGGAGTAACGCCTATTCCTCCGGCTATACAAATGCTAATTTCGTAATTCCTTACACTTTCCGAGTTGCTGCAGAATGGTCCATCTACATATAAACTAAAAATAGTCGCAAGTTAATTTTAAGACTCGTTATGCCGATAAAGTATAATTGTACTTAACAGTACCCGGTGACGTTACGATGAGGATTAACTAACAGTTCGGAGGATTTAATATTCAATCCACTAAAACCCATTTCTTCGAGAAGATGTCGTTGAAGGCTATCTGAAATTTAATGGTTTTTTTTTTAATTAAATCATTAATAAATACTAAAAATATTAACTGACTCACATGACCAATCTCCTTTAGTTCTTATGTGTAGAGTAAAACTCGGTTCCTTTTCGGTCGGGCACTGCAATTTTTGTTTATTATTTTAAGTTAAACACGATTCGATAGAAAAAAAAACATCAATGCCACTTACCGAACTAACAGTAAATGGATGCCATTCAAATGACGATATAGCTGGACATTGCAGTAAAACGTACTGTAATATATTACAGTACTTAATATAATTAATGCATAAAACAAATATATAAATATAATAATAATATAAAAACTATATACAGTAAAACCTGGGTAAACTGGAATCTCACGAACCGAATATTTTCCGTTTGGCAGGTTTCCGTTTTGAACAGGTTTTACTGTATAAATATATTGAAGTGAACTTCTTATCAAGATTTATTTCGACTCATATAAAGTATTCGGAGTGCATTTTAAATTTATAAACACACTTGAAAAATGATCTTATAATTTTTTAAAGTAAAAAAAAAAAAATGTTTATAATATCGTCTTAAAATGTATCAACATTTAAAGGATTATCATTTTAAATGGTACGCCTAATTCATTATTAATTGTCATCACTTATTCATTTTACTTGCTAAGAATGCAAAAATTGCTTTTTAAGTATCATCATTACTAGTACTAAAAACGCGTAATAAAAAGTGTCGTATGAACTTCAACTATGACAAATCTAATTTACTAATCGCTTCTATTGAGTGTTATTTAGTAAAATAGAGTAATTTTCTCCTCACCTGCCCCGGAAGTGCTCTAAAACCCGCTTTTAATAACCTCAATTCTAGAACAGAGCCACCGTAAATCCTCAGAGCGAGTACTTGAACGGCGGAACATCTTCGAATTAATCTTATGGCAACGTCAATTCCGTATACAACTAAAGCGGCTACTATCCACTTCCACGTCTAGAAAAGTAGATTTTATTAAAAATTTAATTCGTAATTTATTAATGTAGGGACCCCGTTATGGCCCACCAAATTTGGATTATTATTCTGACTAATTTTTCCCCAAGAAATGACCTAGACTCTAAGTGATAGCTTAGTTACCTCTCAGTAAAAAAATAAAAAAATAATTGAAGTTGGTCAAAATAATAGTCTAAACTTGGTGGGCCATAATGGGGTCCTACCTTATACATATATTTTTTTAATTACTTCGGAAGATTGTGGCACAAATACTGGCGCTTCTTTACAAATAGGATGATCGGCGGGTTTACTTAGCAAATTTTCTAAAGTAGCATTAACAGGGATGCAACCCGGAACATGTTTATCCACGTTACTTTGTTCCTTTAACACTCCACTAAAGAAGAAAAAAAAACAATCTTAATTTAAAAAATCTGTACTTTAATGATTTTAATGTTAAAAAATCGTTTACCCCATAGGATGACAAAACAATAATAGAAGAAACAAAATAAATAATCTGTGTGTAAACCAAAATAAATTGTAAAAAGCTGTCCTGTAAGAAAATAAAGTAAAAAAAAAATTATTATAAAAAATCCAAAACAAGAAAAAAAATGCCTTAAAAAAAGACTAAAAAATCATTTTTTCTTTGTTAGAATTACCTGATTCGCTTTAAAGATGAAGTAATTAATAAAAAAAGAATAACAATCATACACAAACCAGTAATACCAGGAACTATAAAAATAAAATGATTAATAAATGGATTTTTAAAAATTAATTTCATGTATAAAAACGCAAAAATGACTCATACCTGAACGAATAATCATCAGAAAAGAATTCTAAAAATAAAAAAATTGATTTATTTTTTAAAATAAAACTTTAGTGTTTATTATTTTTTCAAAAGATTTGACTCTCACCTCATATTTATAAGATGCCATATTTATTTCTGGGAAGTGGGGGTTGTAATATTGAGAGAAGTTGTGCGCGTTGACCACGTGTGCAGCTGAATGAATAACTGTACCAATAAATTACAAGTTATCAGTAAGTGTGCCTCTCCATTTACTGATTGAAAGCTGTTATTTATATATATATATATTTTTTTTTAAATAAGGAAGTGCATAAAAGCATTATGTAATATATGGTTTCTATAATTTAACAGTTAAAAGAATATATATATATATATGCTATAAGTTATATTAATCCCTAAATTTTAAAATGGGTCTAGAATAAATATAAATTGCAAGTCTCTTCGTGATGTAAATACTAAATGGGGGATGTGATCGAATCACAATTTGCATTCGTCACGTGAACATATTCCTATGGGACCAGTTAACGTCTGCATTTACACGTTTTTTTTCCTTCTCCCTACCCGCTGTTAAACAGAAAAGTTAGGTGCAAGTTCAAGGATAAATCCTTGAAAATTATATATTCTAGTGCAGATGTTGAAAGTTTAAAAAAAATCATGTAAAATATAAATAAATAAATAAAACAGTTTGAATATTACTCATATTTAAAAAAAACTAGCGCATTGTAATCGCATATTAATTTAAATCCATTCAGAAAATATAGGAATTTTAGTGCCGCCATATTGGTTTCAGACGACAGAAATTTGTGACATAAAATCTTCAGTATACTCAAATGGCAGATTACCTTATAAGCAAACTAATTCCTAGCTTGAGGCCTTCGAGCTCGAGGGGCCCCAAATAGAAATAACTGTATATTAAATTTCATTTATAAATATTAAACAGAACCTTCAACGGACCCCGAATTATCTGAAGATCCTAAGCGTCAAGTATGTTAATTTGCCACTGGATATATTGTATATCTATAGATATAAGCAACTATTATACCATTTATGGATAAATTTAAGGTATCTGTACATATGTATCATTAAATAAATTTAGAACTTAAAATATATTTAATATTTTAAATTTTTATTTAAAAAACAGCATAAAGCTCCTATCTACACTTAACTACTCAACTTTAGTGGCATCGGTGTCAGTTTACTCTACTTCAAACAGACTTCTACACGTAAATTGGAGTTTATTTCAATCATTTCTAAACCAAAAATATAATTAATTATCTTTAATTTTATATAATAAACTTTCTTCAAAACAGTAAAGGAGGGCATGAATATATATTTACAGCTGATATCCGAACTGAGATTTTTTTAAAAAACAAGTCACATGTATTAAATTGTGCTAAATCAAGTGTCTTTATCCAGATATACCTTAAGATCCTGTGTAAAAGCAGATGAATAAAAAATAAATAAATAAATAAATAAAATGATGTTTTAAGAAAATGTAATTCGATCTGACATGAAAGAGTAATAAGTGAATCTCCATATTCTTATTACTCGATTCAGAGAATCTATCCTCTTTCTTAAAAATATCAAGCAAAATTGTAAGTTTGTTCGTTGAAATTGCAGATTATGTGGTTTCAATGAATCAAGTTTGTGTATTGTAAGTATAGGGCGGAAGATATTAAAGTTAAATCATGCTAAAGTTAGATTTAATTAATTTTTTAAATGTTCTGGCGACTTTATAGTTAAATTAGCAATTACAGAGTTACATGATTCACTAAAATGAATAATATACCTCAAACAGTTGCATTAATTTTGTATCCTAATTGTGTATTGAGTTGTCAGAAATTGCAATTTAAATACTTAAACTGAATTAAAAGTACTTACAGAAATTGCAACTGTACTTAAATTGCAGCTGATGATATATCAATAAGCACAGAAACATTCTATTAAAATCATCAATAATTTGCATTAAATATAACAGAAAAATATGCACTGGATTGCAATTTAATGATGAGCTGCAAACATGCCATGTGTAATATTAAGTTTTGTATTAAATTATGATTCAGTCACCGTGCAGATGCAATTGAAACATGTTAAGTATTCTTGCAACAATAATGGGTCTAAACTGCGAGCAACGCATCACTTAACACAGTTTAGATGCAAATATTACCACTAATTACACAAATCGAATCGGAAATTTGCATAAGAATAGGGTTGAAGTACTGTATTGGTGTGGGTACATAAACATTGCGTTACCAACGTGGGTTTGGTAGTTAAGTTATATTAGTGCATATCATATCAATTTAGGGATTAATATGCATTAATTCAGCTTAGTATGCAATATAGAAAACGCCTTGAACTTTACTGAAGTGAGGTTACGCGGTTCTAGGTTTAATAGGCCACTAAACTTATCTTGCATCAGTATAGTGGGCTTTTGATTTAAATCAATTGTAAACAATGCAGTGCTGCCAAGCCATTAATTTATTCCTTAAAAAAATCATAGCGCCATCTGTTATACATTTCAACTATTAAAACTTTTCAAAAATATTTTAATTAAATTACCTGCAGCAATAACGATGGTAACAGCGCATAATATATGGAAACTTTTCCCGATTTCTATCCATATCTGTATACTTTTTATGGTAGTCTATTAAAAAATAAAGAGAAAAGAAAGAAAATTTGATAGGTTAGTCGGTTATATAATTAATTACATCAAAAACAATCTTTTTTTTTCCAAACATCTTAATGGCTTGATAAGCTTAAAAGCCATTTTCCTAGAATTTTTACACGAAACTTTATTACTTACTCCTCCGAATATAGATCTGAATATCGAAGTAACCGTCCTACACATGGGTAAGACAATGACGAAACAGTTGAAGTTCAGAACTGCAGCTGTCGCTCTAGATAAACACAAACCTGACTAAAGGAAATTAAAAAGAAAAAAGAAAAAAAAATAGAGTATTAGACTAAAACTCCAGTTTAAAAAAATATATATATTTATATATAATTAAAATAAAACTTGTTATGTAAGAACTTAGGGTTTGTAAGTAGGTCATATGACAATTTTCGTACCGGACATAATCACCAATATGTCAACAGCAACTCTCAAAAATGAATCACCATGTTCTTTCTTTTGCTTATGATTAAATGTGATCAGATGTAAACTTATCAAAGATCCCAAGCTAATTACACGTAGCTTGAATGAATACAGATTTGCAATTAATTATCATTTGTAAACAGCAATTAATTATCCCGATCGGATTATCATCGGAACAGTAATTAATTACCCAATCTTACGTCGTTAACGAGTGGCTTAACTTAAAGAAATTAAGCTAATCCGAATGATGATAATGACTTAATCGTAATTAAGCAGTGCGATTAGGATAGTTAACTTCAGTTATTATCTGAGTTAATTAAGCATCATCCGACAAGATAGTAATTATCCGCAATAGTACTAGTATCACGTAACGGTTAATTATCGTCGGGATAACGACTAATCATCCTGACCCAGATGCGAGTAGCAAATTATACGTGTAACCAGTAAAGAAAATAATTATCCTTATCGGCCTTTTTCAATACAAGACGATAAGAGAATGGGATACGAAACTGTAATTAACTGAATACTAACATCCCGACGTTTGCCTGGAGCAATTATTTTTTCGGCACCCGAAACCGGGAGACGAATTTGGGCGGGGGCTTTTAGTCGGTAGATTTAAAATTTGGACACAATTTCTTACGAGACTAAATGGGTTAAGGACATTGTGACAACGTCCTTTTGTCGAATTCGAAACGATTATCATTCATCCGTAGGAAAATGGTGCACAAAACTAATTATCGAATAATAAGGTTTAACATTTGCCTGAAGCCTTTCCGTTCTGAAAATTAACAGTTCTAAAGCAGGTCGTTATCTTCGTCGCATCCAATATTGGGGATTTACAAGGAGAGAACAGGACAAGAACCGGAAAATATCTTTATTAAATTTCTAGTCATTTTATCGTCGTAAATAGTGCAGCATTTGCTTGGTGTATATCCAAATTATAAATGATCCGATTATAGAAAAGCATTTTTTTCTCGATGCTGTTAAAATTTAGGTGGAATTTCGACGAATAAAATGGTTTAAGGACATCAAAACAATGTCCTCTTGTCAATTTGGAAGCGATTATCGTCCAATCTTCTTCTTCTTTTCAGATTTTTTTCCACGTTGGCATTCCTGATCTTTGTTTTAACCCCTTTTTATCCCGATCAAATGTTCGATCTGTGCTCCGTAAATGCTTTTGTTTTTAATAGAATTCTTAGAATTTTCATTTTTTTCCCTTTCACTCCTTCCTTTTTTATTATTATTGAAAAGTATATGTCGACCTTCATCTTCTTTTATTCCCGTTTAAAACAATCGTTCATTGATACAGTGACTTGTTATTATCTCGCCATTATCAAACTTGTACTCGTTATAAACGACTGATTGATATCTCGATAATAATGACATTTATTTCTCTATATAATAAGTGTGTGATTCATTAACCTAACGTTTTATAATCATCTGCGGATAACCGGATATTTCCAGTAGTGGAAAAGGATAAAGAATTTTCTATTTCGGGATATTAGAACCCTGATAATTGACAGATGTGCAGATGACTATTGATATTCTCAGATGATTCACACCACCCACGTGATATGATGTCAATAATTACCGTTTTTTTTCCGTAATTACCGCTTGTATGTAAATCTCAGAAAGCGCTAACGTAATATATTCATTCATGTGTCTGTCTGTCCGATTTTATATCTAAATAACAGCTCAAAAAATATGCAGATTTTGACGAAATCTTAGTTCGTTCACAAGTTTTGAATACAGCAAATTTACATTTAAAAAAAGAACGTGACTTTTATTAAGTGGGGTAATAGTTTTTCTTGTTAAGCTAATCTCTCAAATGAATTAAACTTGTATAAAAAGCTGGAGAGAATTTAAAAAAAAAAAAAAAGAAAGAAAAGAAAATTGCATCGTTTAACCTTCTTTTGACATTTACAGTCGGTTATAGAAAATTAACTCTCTTCTTTTCTCTTGTGGAGAGTTTTTTAATGCTACTTTTGTTCGTGCACTTGAAGTGAACTAATATATAAATTGAGCTCTCCCCATTCAATCCCTTTAACCTTGATGTTATGTATAGTAAATAAACGTTTATCTAAATGCCTTGGTGATATCATTAATTATAAATTGTTTCGATTTTTTATAAATAATTTAAAAGTAAATTCTAATTTAGAACGGAATGGAGAAACATTCCCAAATAAATCCAGCACAATTTTTGGGAATGTTTAAATATAGAAAATGCGAAAATAAATACAAACTCGTCACGGGTGTTGATATTAGAAATCATAACGGAAAGTAGAAAATAGTTTGTTAAAAGCAAAAATAAACAAATATTGTTTGTGTTTCGGAAGTGACCAGACATCATCATTACGTTATCAGTAAAGAAAGTGGACGGGGGCCTCCCAAAACTGTAAATCTCCCTCTCTGCCGTTTAGAGTTTGACTTCTGAAACAGACTTTTGTATCTTAACTGCGACCTCGTTGAACCACAATAACAATCTAACGGCCTTAAAAATCACCGACTGTACGACTCCACCGTACGCCTACTAAACTTTTATAAATATAAAAATATAATTAAGGACTTACTCCTAAAATCTGATGAAGATAATAATGCTCCGGTTGCCTTTTATAATCGTTATAAGTCGTCCAAAAGACTAAACTATTGATACCCGTCCAGAACATCTGTAAAGAGAATATAAAACAAGCAAAGGATGAAAGTTAGCAGACAGTTAAAACACGCTTTGGCATAATTCCAACATTTCCTATGTTACCTTCCTTTACCTGGATGTCAGCTGAGTGGCGATACAGAACAAAAGAATTATATATACTCACCACTAAAGAATATCTTTTCAAGTAAAACAAGCATCTACGCCTTAAACGGCTCCAACTACAACACATGGCGTTTTTCCTTTTTGCTAAAACGGTTGACATCGAACGTCCTTGCCTCTGCACGTGGTGTCAGGATAGCCCCAGGCTCCAGCTCCGTCTGCTGCACTTTCTCTCTGTAGACCACGCCCACGCTTTTCCCCGATTTGCTTTGCCTCCCCGAATTCGTTCGCCCCCGCTTTTTTAACCAAGGAGACTCTCGACTTTTTCAAGTTTTTCGTCGTCTTCTCGATTCTATTGTTGCACCTCTTCTATGCATTCTATGACCTCTTTCGATGCTTAAAAATTTTTATTAGGTAGTGAAGTGCCTGGCGTCGTCCATGTTTTCTTCTTCTTTTTCTTATTAAAAACATAAGCATGCCTTTATCCCTGTAAAATAGGCTATTTTCTTTAGGAAAATATGTATTATAGGCCACTTTCTTTTGTATAATTTTTAGAACGGGGTCAGATGTAGTAAAGTAAGGTCGTATCTTCTGTTCTATAATTTTAGAAGGGTCATCTGCACAATGTAAGGTCTTGTGATATAATTTTAGAACTGAAAACATGTTAGATCTATTCTAAAAATTTATTTAAATCAGAAGCTATTTTAAGCATTATTTCTTACTTTTTAGAATCAAGTTATAGAAAATAAAGCTAATCACAGTTGTGTAAATATTTTTGAAGTATTCTATATTATTTATCTTTAGAATCATTCAAACAGGACCTTTTATTATATAAAAATAAAAAATTAGTATATCAACTACTGAAAAAATGCTTAAAAGAATCCATAAATTTAGAAATTATGAATCATTTTTCTAAATTTAAAATCTAATAATAGCCATAATGCAGTAATTTTTACATATTCCATTTAATTTAAAAATCAAATAAAATATGTAAAAATAAAAATCATATAATAATTACTTTACTTGCATTTTAGGCAAAATAATTTTAAATTATGACAATATGGGAACAAAAAAGTAAAACAGTAAGGACATAGAGGTAAAAAGAATTAATTAAATTATGACAATTTATTTTAAAGTTATATTTTGTTGTGATTCTTAATAAATATATTTGATGTGGGATGAAATTCTAAAAATCAATTTTATAATCAATTCATTCGAAGAATAATGTATATAAATTTCAGAAAAATGTATTTTTATGCTCAAAAAATAAAATACAAGAAATTATAATTACAAAAATATTCAATTATAAAAATATTTACAATTTCCTTACAAATAAATATTATTTATATATATTAAAAATATAACTATTAACAAGTTTTTGGTTTCTTTACATGAATATATCACAATTTTCTTGTTTTAAATTATTTTTTAAATGTTTGCATAAATTATAATTTTATTTACAGTTTAAAATTCTTCTTGGAAAACATCTAATTTACTTGTAAGTATAGTCCATTATAACACTGCAGACCTGGCACGAGGTATGGTGATACCCTGCTGCTTCAGTTCCTCCAAAAACCTCAATATGACATCCAATTCTTCACGAAATCCTTCAATTTCTTTATTTTTGTCTATTACTCTCTGTTGCCATTTTTCTACTTCTTTCTTCAAGTATTTTGAATCTTGTTGTTTCAATTTAAATAAAAGTTTCTGTATTTCTTCTTCTCTACTTTTATGCCTAAGGGTAATTAATTTAATAATAATTATATATGTTTATATAATTTTAGAATTTAGTTTTATTGTAGTTTAGAATTTAGTTTTATTATTTAAGCAAATATATAATTCAGACTACATTTTACATCCTTTAAAAAGTATTTATCATGACAAAATGAAATTGAATGAGAGAAATATCTTCTAATATCAAAATTTATAATCAGAACACTTATCATTTTGAATTTCGGTGCATATTGGTTTATTATGAAAAAAATAATCTTATTTTTATCAACTTTTATTCACTAAAAATGCAATTTGATCTTTCATTCTAAAGTAAAGACATTAGCAAATGCTTTTAAATAATAAAAGCAAATAGACTAAAGCTGATAATTCTAAAGAGAGATGTACCAAACACTTAAAATTACTTCTAGGTAAATGGTTATCTTTTCATAGTATATATCTTTCTTGTTTGTAATAAAAAAAAAACAATACTATCTTTTAATGTGCAACTATTTGGTTGGTCATAAAAATATTTTATTATCTAGCCTAAGGCTAAAACAATTTAAACACTTAAGTATATTTATATAATAAAATGCATAAAATATCTAAAAATGTGTAAACAATAAAGTTCTTATCTTAATTAGAATATCTAAATCTGAATTTTTTTCTCTTCTTTAATAATTACCTTCTATCCAGAATCCTTATTTCTTCTTTTAATAGACTTATTTCCTTTTGTTGCTGGAAAAATAAAAAAATTATGTGAATTGCTATTATACAAAATTTAATTTACACAATATTTAAAAATACCTACAGGATTCTGAGAACTAATTATTCGATTTAAAGTGATATTTAACTCTTTAAGCTTGTCTTCCAAATCTGAGTTTCTCATTTCCAATATTTTAATTTTTTCTTTCTCCTCTTCATACTCTTCAATTTTTAATTTTAGTTGATTGATAATTATCTGAATAATACAATGGAAGAATCAATTATTGCATAAATATTTCAATAAATTATAAAAATTAGTATCATAAACATTTACTTCTTTTGTTTCCAATTTATTTGTTAAGTCAGCAATCTTCTGATAATCTTCAGAATAAGTTTTAGCAGATGAAATATTTTCTATCCAGGCTTGTTGAAGATGCCTGACATGTAATGTTTTTAATTGTTTGGCCTAAAAATTTTAAAAAGTTAAAAAATAATAATTATAATAATTTTGCATTTAAATTCTTTAATTTAATCTGAGAAATTAACTTTTTGAAGCTCTATTATAATTTTAAAATAGTCTTTAATGACTATTTTAAAATTATATTATCTTCTTCCATATACAGTCACACAGAACAAAACCTAGTCTCAGAGTCTTAGTCATAGAGCAAGGACTTCCTGGACCCCTAGGCTTATCACATTTTTAGATTTCATAATTAATGTGTAAATTTATTTTCTAGACTTTATAATTAAAATTTATAATTATATGACAAGAATTTATAACATAATTATATGACTCATTTATAATTAAATGAGAGGAAGAAGATGGGCTCATATAAGGGCTTAAGCCCTTATAAAGCCCAGCTTCTTCCTCTCATTGATCCTGCTTTCATAATAGAAAAAGATTTTCACCCTAAGAACAGTTATAAATTCTGCTTCATTGCATGGAATCTGTACTTTATTTTTTAAAGATTTAAATAACAATTTTTATTCCATTTTCAGATTTAAAATTATTTTGACTAGAAATATTACTCAAAAGCTAATGAATTTAATGAATTTGGATAAAATTTTAATTTATAAGAACCACATAAACATGATTAAAATACAGTATAATAATATATTAATTGTATTTGTTTGCCTTTTATGTTCTTTTTATGATGAATATTCTGTTTGTAATATGGAATATAAAGTTAAAATTCACTTGAAAATGTTTTGATAAAATAAATTTAATTTAATACAACATATCTTTCTAATTTAATTTTAAAAAAGATTTCAAATATTAAATTAATTAGCATAAAAAATACTTTTACCATTTCTTGTGATTCTTTTTGAGCATTTCTAATTAAAGTTCTTGCTCTAATTTCCGACTTTTCATGTTCCATCTTTAAATCTTCCATTTCAGATCTCATTTTTGATATCTAAATATATATAATTTAACAATGTTATTCTCAAGTTTTATGTCATAAATTATGTCAAAATTGATACTTTAATTCAAAATTTTTAAAATTTTATCAACCTTACCATCTCTTGCGTTTCATGCTGCGTTTCAGAAATTATACGTCCAGCTTCTTCTTTAACTTTCTTATATTCTGTTCTTAATTCTTCTATCTCTATTTTCAATTTTTCTGACTATATAAATAATAATTTATACAAAAATAAATTATTTAAAATTTTTAAATATTAAATA
>NW_019385586.1:208592-222327 GCF_000671375.1 Centruroides sculpturatus
TAAAGTAGGTACTATTTAGTATAATTAACATAAACTGACTTTTCATTTATCAACCTTCTTGGCCCCCGAAATGTTTGGTGAAGAAAATATGGCCCACGGGCTATGATAAGTTGGATAGCGCTGCTATATTGGATATCTAAAAACTCGGATAAAACAGACGGCCACAGTCATTTCAGATGAAAAACTACAAAAATAAAAGATTTATGTGACATATCACTTTTAAGTCTATTTCATACTTCAGTGAATTTAATTAATATTTAATCATATATAAGAAAAAATTTTTTACATCATTTCTTTAGCTAATATATGCAATAACTTTAAGAATAAAAGTATGAATTATTGTTCTCACATTTTAATACAAATGATTTGTTTCATTTGGAAGTTAAATGATAAAAACTAACAGAAACAAATCATTTTGTAATACATGTTACCTTTTAAACTTTCTTTATGTATTACAGTATAAGAAAAGTAGCGTGTTCACTTGCAGGTTTGCCTCGGATAATGCAGAATCTCAGACAATCAAGGCTTTTGCTGCAGTTATATATCTAAATGTTATATATAGGGTGCAACAAACCTCTAAATATTTTAAGGATAGATCCTAGTGTCAAAAATAAACTTAAAATCTTCTATAAATATTTTTAAAATTCTGTTTTATTTTTCAAATCTAACCTACCAAAAATCACATCAGAAATCAATTTTAAACCTCTCACCAAAAGGAAATGCTATTTGTTTGCCACTTCTCTGTTACCAACACATACAAACTTTATTTAAATGTTGGAATATATTATATTACATGGAAATTGAACTGTACACAAATGTCCTCTGCAGATGCAGATGCAGAGGACATTCTGAAAAGTTCTTATATATTATTTTGATTAATTTTGCAAAAGTAAACTTTTATTTAAAGTAAATGTATATTGTAAAACACTTGCTTTTCAACTACTGCTTTTTTTTTTTTACTGTAAAGCAGACAAATACTGCAAAATCTTAAAATCGATAATAGTTTGTTTACATTTATTACAATAGAACCTTTTAGGTAATGTTTATTTACCTCAATCCATTGACAAAAAGTATGAAAAATACAAAATTATTGTAAAAAGATGACAAGTCTAGTGTTAGTACTTTGATAGGGAATTTGGAAAGTATCTTTTTTTTGGAAGGCCAGATTTTGAAAATGTTTATAGAGGACTTTAATTTTATCTTTGACAGAATCTATCCCTAAGTACTGAGTGTTCTTACACCCTGTATAAAAAATACTTAAATAAATTAAATAAATTGAAAAAGTTAAATTGTTTATGAGTAAAAACAGATTTTAATTAGTCAGATCTTTTAAAAAATGTTTTCTATCTTTCAGGTGCTAAGACAGAGAGTTTTCTAAATAATACTTTTAATGAACCAACAATCTGATCAATTAGGGAAATTCAGATCAAACTAGTTTGATTTCAGATGAAATTTAAAACATAAAATCAGGAAGCAATTAAACTATGTTTGTAAAATCAAGATTTTTCTTGATTAAAATATTCAAATTATTATGTTTAAATCATTGCTACATAAACCTTTCAAAGAATATTAGGTGACAAATAGAATAATCCATTCAAAGAAACAAAGATCAGAGTTCTGCAATACAGATTTTTGAAAAATTTTCAAAATTACATGATATTATTCTTAAAAATATTAATATTAATAATTCACTATTATGTGATATCACATAAAACTATGAGAAGAATCTGAGTGCTTATCATTACTACCTGTTAAAACAATGTACAGTACAGTACAGTAGAAGCCCAATTATCCAAGCTTCTCCATTATCCAAGGCAAGCCTGTAAGTGAATAAACTACTTTTCTTATACTGTAATTAATAAAAGAAAGTTTAAAATAGTAACATGTATTACAAAATAATTTGTTTCTGTTATCTTTTATCATTTAACTTCCATATGAGAAAATCATTCATATTAAAATGTAATTATATTAATACATATTTTAATTCTTATATATTAGTTCTATAATAAATTATGTAAAAATTGTTGTTCTTATATATATGATTAAATTCACTAAGGTATAAAAGAGGCTTAAAAGTGATACCATATAAATCTTTTACATTTGTAATTTTTAATCTAAAATGGCTGGGGTTATCTGTTTTATCTGCAATTTCAATTATCTGAGGTAGCATCGGTCCACTTATCTCAGATAATCAGGGTTCTAATGTAATTATTTCAAATTTTAATAGTTAGTTTTCTTAAAATAAATTATAATGGACTACAAATGATTATTATTCTTATATTAACTTTAAGAAAAAGTATGTTTATTGAACACTAATAATGTTCCAAAATTACTATAAAGATTACAAAAATTTTTTTATGATTTATTATAAATAAAGTTAAATATTAGAAAATTTAATATATTTATCTGATTTTAAAATGATAAAATTATTGTAATATTACAACTTTTTACATGGGCTCTACATACAGTCTATACATAAATATGGTAAAAATAATAAATTTTATTAAGAAATTTATGCATCATCATACTAAAATTTGTAGCATTATGAGTTTCATAAAAATAAACAAAATACAAGACTGTTAATTTTTATGTTATTATTGTTATAATTGAATCTTTGACATTTCACATCAATACCATCTGCAGTTTTATTATATTACAAGTGTTTTAATAATTTTTCATCTTTCAATTAAATTATTTAACTGAAAAATATAATGGTTACTAAAACACTTGTTATTTACCAAAAAAATTAAATAAATTTCTATTTTTTGTTATATCTATTTAATTATTCCTAATTTTTTCATTAAAAGGACCAGTTAAAATAAGTAATGTTTATTTTTAAAAACTAGTAAATATTCATTATTTATATCAAGTTTATGTCATCATTTGACTAAATTAAGTAATGAAAATTAAATAAATAATTCAGTTTAGACAAATTATTACTAATTTATATAAGTTAAGAAAAGAATCCCCTCAATATTATAAATGAAATAAAAAAAAAAAAAAAACAAAATTGCTTGTTTGATTATTAGATTGACTCCTGATCACAATTAATTTGAACAGTGGGATGTTAATAAATGGTGTACGGAATGGTGTCATATATAAGAATAAAAGTACAATGTTATGCAATGTGGAATGATTGTTACTGTGATTAATGTTGGAGAGGCCTAAAAAATTGGTGTAAACTCTGTTGCAGATTAAACCTTTCTAAGTTATTTATTTCTTTAAAAAATTGTAACCGTATATTACAAACCAATTTTATTGTTTATAGATTGAAGAGGAATTGGCAAAAATGCCAATCTGAAATGCATTTTAAATAAAATATCTGGGAATAAAATCATCTTCTGAGTAATTCTTGAACTCGGCTGAACGTCAGATTCAAAAATCATAACATTTCATTTAAGTAGTCCAAAAAACCCCTTTTAAGTGGTTGTAAAAAAACTGAATGATTATATCCAGCAAATACTGCTAATTTTAGCTTCATACTAAACAAAACTGTTGTTACTATCATTAAAATGTTTAGATAAAAATTCTGAGTCTAATTTTTGCCAAATTTTTAAAATTGATTTTACTTTATTTGGAAATATCCTATTTGACAATTAATTGTTGTCCATAACATTGCATCATGCAAAATATAAAGTTACATCATATTACATTAAATGAATATCATAAAAATTATCTAATTCACACTCAGTTTGCTTTTATTAATTTAAATCCAATATACAGTGATATTATGTCTAGCACTTTTTGGTATCGAGTATTACAAAATGTACAGTACATAACAATAAAGCTATCAATTATAGTGACAAATTATTTTAAAATAAATTTACTAAAGATATTTGAAATCTTCCAAATGGAAAGAATGTTGAAAATATTCTACATTAATAAGCAGTAAAACTCACTGTGTGTGGCGTTATTAAACATTTTTCATTCAAGCACTTTTGACAAATGTATTTCTGTCGTCTTCAGGCAAATAAGATACTATTATATCGAACATGAACATTCGAAACAGAGAAGAACACATACAAATTTAAATAAAATGATCAAAATCGCAGTGGATTCATATTGAATGTTGTCCAAAAAAATCGTTTTATTTAAATTTGTATGTGTTCTTCTCTGTTTCAAACATTTATGTTCAATATAATAGTATCTTATTCGCCTGAATACGATGGAAATACATTCGTCAAAAGTGCTCAAATGAAAAACACTTAATAATGCCACACACAGTGAGTTTTACTGCTTATTAATATTACTTGGTGTGAATAACATACTAGTCTGTATATTCTACATTATTTTCGGAATAAATATTTAAAAAAAAATTATTCCTGTAAATTAGTTAATATCTGTATGTGTGTATATTAATATTAGCAGAAGAGTCGATCTAATCATCTCATTTTATGTGCACTAAATAGGAACTTGGTTAAGATAATTTAATTAATACAAAGAAAAACTATTATAAAATAAATTAATTTACCTAAAAATTAAGAATAGGAATCTAATTAGGTATGAAAGTTGATTGATAAGTAAGGTCTCTTTTGCAGTGTTCCACAAAGTGTAGCAGAACACAAATAAACACATACTACCACCATTAGGGTCTAAGGGATTAAGAGTCTATACTTGTAAAGTCTTACTTCATTGTGTTTTGTTATTGCATAACAGTCAAGTTTATAAACAACTCATTTTTGTGTTTTGTACAAAACGGTAATCAATGATTAAAGTTTTAGCAATGGAAGATTGCACACAAAATGAGAATCAATCAATCAATTCAGTGGAATATTCAAAACCTTATAAGCACTCAAAAGATGTATTCATAGAATAAGACCAGAAAGAACTTCATTCTGTTGCATCATAATAACATAAGCCCACTCTGAAATAAGGAAATAATGAAGATACTTAAGAATGTAAAGTTACAAGTTATTCAACATCTTCTATAAAAGCTAGAGTTAATTGGCAGCATCAAACTTCTGATTGTTCCAAAATTAAAGGTTTTGAAAGGTCAATGTTTTTCATTGAATTCCAAAGTTCAAGCTAACTGTCCAAAAATAGATCAAGGAAAAGCCATAAAATGGTTTTATGCACCAAATACAAAAGTGGATTGAATGTTTGAAAAATGAATATGTATAATTAAATTAAATGATGTGTATTGCTTTTTAAGACTTATCAAATTATTCTACCTAATTCTAAAAAATAAAGACCATATTTATTGATCAAACCTTATATCTTTATCATTTTATTTACTTATATCACAATTTAATAAAACAATTTTTCATTTTAATGAAAACTTAATTATATTCAACATAAAAACAATCCACTAAGCAAAGCATTAATTATAAACAAAATGATGTACTAACCTTATTGCGCTTTGCACTTATTTTTGAAAATTATCACTGTTTTTTCAGTCCACATCTAGGACCTTCTTCAGGCAGATTTTTGAAAAAGATTCTTTCTGGCATTAGTGGTGTTTTGTTTCGCTCCAATGTATTCAAATTTCGAATGTTAAATATGTGTGCATGCATCGTTTGTTATAGCACTGAGTTGTACATAGCTTGCCATTCCTTTGAGATTTGTTTTTCGTATTTAAAGTTGATTGAAAGTCCCTGGCAGTCTGCTTTAAAAATCTCCAATGCCTCCAAATTCCTAAGTGGGCTGAAAACGTTAGTGATAATTTTCAAAAGTGCAAAATGCAATAAGATTAGTATGTTTTGTTTATATTCAACATACTTGCTTTAAAGTTTTGACAGTTTTACTTTCCTGGCTGTTACATATAACAGAGGAAAATTAAGCTGATCAGCCAAAAAAATTACCCCCCTCCCAAGATTTTTAAATTTTTTGACATAGGACCTTAAAACATTCAGAAAATTCAAAAGAATTTGGGGTTTATCTGAATATATGGAAGTTAGTGCATGTGGGGGGGGCATGATTTTGTTCATCCACTTTGAAGCTTAACAATTCCTATGCCTTTTATTAAAAATTTCTGAAATTTTACACAGCAGTTTGTATCAATATATGAACCATTGATTTTGAAAGTGGGGCAAGTCCATTTTATGTTATTGCTAGATATTTAATGGTTTGCATTTGAATGGATTTAAAAATATTCGAAAGCAGTAATAGACTTTTGTAGAATTTCGTTGGATGGCAATTTTATAAAAATTTATTTTCAGTAATAGACTTATTTTATATTTTTTGTGGTCTTATTTCATGTAAATTTAATATGCAAGAATGGTTATTCATGTTAGGTGAAAAAAATCATGATTTTGATATTGTTGCTAATAGCCTTGCCTCACTTTCAAAAGCAATGATTAGTTGACAATGTTGACTTTCTTTGAATGGAATATAATTATAATAACAAAAAATTGAATATTTTATTTATTTAATTATTTAATTTATTTCAACATTTCATACTTCTTTCGAAAAGCTACAATAAAACAAAAACTAAATTTAATTTTATAGGAAAAAGTGGAGAAAATAAGAAAAAATATTCAGTAATAAATTGCTTGCATATAATTATATTTCTTAGTTTAGATGGTGCAGATTTATAAAGTATTCATGATAAATGGGTGGTAGAGTAATAAATCCATCATATTTGTATATTTTTCTTTAGTAATAGGCCTAGTTTTTGCATTTAAAGATGATAATACTATTTTTCCAAAACTACTGGCCAACTCCTTTTGGTGATAAATCAAGAGTTTTAAATTGCAAATCTTTTTCTATTGATGTTTTATAAAACAATTTATATGGCACATTTCTTGAAAATCTTATCCAGAAAATAGTCAACCAATTGACAGTTTCTCCATCAGTATTTTTTGTTCTTTTCAAAATTGCCTCCTTCAAAGGTTTGGTTGAATAGAAGTCTTCATTTCATGTATTGAAAATGCATTATGTTTGTGATATTTTTGTAATAATTTGTAATAATCCTGGTGAAAAAAAGTTGCACTCCCACACTGTCATTATTTAGAGTGGATTTGCCTCTTTCAAAATCAACTCACAATAAATATTGTTAAATTATAAATTACTAGTAACAAATTTATACTAATATTAAAATATATTTATTGTGAATTGATTAAAAACATAAATTTTATGTTAATTTCTAATAAGAATTAGCTTTAACTATTTTTTTTTTTCACAAAATGGAGAGACCTCACTTTCAATGACTCATATTAGGAGTATTGATGCTATTAAATTTTGATGGTTAAAAATCAAGGGGGATGAGGGGAGATAGAGGAGGATTGTGTGTCATATCTTAAGTTTCAAAAGCATTTTTTATCTCAAAAACAGTTAATAAAGAAAAATTAGATGAATTTAGATGAGCAAAATAAAATCAAAATAAAATAAATTAATTTGAATTATAAATATTTATTAACAAAACCAAAATTAAAATATCACTCTCAATAAGAAAGATAAAATTGCATAGCATTACCATTGAAAGATAAAAAAATGTATTGACAAAATTATTTAATATACTATATATTTTTGTATTGATGAAATTATTTAAATAACAATATTTTTCTTAAAATATAGTATAATAAAACTGTTATGCAATTTTATTGAAAATGTAGATTGTTATTTGATTAATAAAGAAATCTTTAAGAAGCTAGTAATTTAAAAGAAATCTTTAAACTATATTTCTGTTCTCATTTTTAATCATAATAATATTTTATGAAAACGATATTTAAGAGAGTTTTAGAAGCTTATTCAGCCAAATTATAATAATAGATTAGCACAATAAAGTTATATGATAATATTATTTTCATAAAACATACTAAAAGAAACTGAAAGACAAATATTTCTCTTCCTCATATAAAGTTTCAAAATTATATTAATGAATGCACAGTAAGGTCATTTTTTAATACAGAATTGATATATATATTTGTGAATTTGTGTTTTCACAGAAAATGAATGGTTAGGTCTTAAGGCTATTCCTAATGGCACTGAATACAACTCTTTAATCAGCAAACCATGCTTCTTCAGTTTCTGACATTCTTAACATGAAGAAGTATTGCTATTCACTGTACATAGCCTGCTTTGCAAGTATTTTTTTTAAATAGTATATTTGATACAATATAATAAAATTTCACTTTATATATTCAGAAATATCATATAAAATGTTATTCATTACATTAGGAGCATTCAACTCACCAGGGATACTGTTGTCAGTCATGTGGATAATACAATATGACTTTCATTATTTAGTAGCTTGTCATCTGTTCTTTTGTTATGGTCATTTTTAATTTTACAAGCTTGTTAGTTGTGTGTATGAACGATAATAATTATGGGTTCCTAGATACCACATCCATCTAAGACAGATCAACATGCAGTTTTCAGTTTTGGGGAGCAGAAAGGTGTTAACAGGCCAACCAGGTAATGAGACTTGGTATCATTACAAACCAATGTCTAAAAAACAGTCTTCAACAGAAACATCAATCTTCCTCTAAAGAGCAAAAATTCAAGACATTGCTATTGGCAAGAAAAGTTTTGCTAACCCTTTTCTTTGACAATACTGCTTCTCCATTTCAAAATGTCCAATGTTACCATTAATCAAGATTTTAGACCACCTTAGAACAACGATTCCCAACTGGGGGTAAGTGCTTGATGATTTAGGGGTACACGAAAAAAAATTAATAATGGAGGATGTACCATAAGAATATTTGGATTCTATGTTAACACCTTTGGCAATGTCACAGCTCTAAATGCTTAGTTTTAAATAAAAATGTAATTATATTTTTATTGTATTTATCTCTGTCCTACCTGTGACATTTTTCAATTTAAAAAAAATATCTTTTTTACATGTAATTGTACAGCACTGTGTAACTGACAAAGGTGCCACTATTTGATGAGCATACAAAATAAAACTTAGGAAAATGGGCTGCCAAGGGGTACACAAGTCAAAAGAATTTGGGAACAATTACCTTAGAACAATCATTATGAATAAGCAGCCTGGCCATTTGTCTCATGGAGTCAACCTTATCCATACTTGTCCCTATTTCATGAACTCTCTCTGTGAGAAACATGCAGCACATAAAATACAAAACATTAGAACATCTACCTTGCAACACAAATATGTCATATTGCAATTTTCACATTATTTTGTCCACTGAAAGCAGTCCTGAAAAAATGGAATTTTGCTTTGGATGCTAAATCATAAAGGCTGTTCAATATTTCTTTGCCAGTAGCTATAAGACTTTTTGAGAAAAGAATGAGCTACTTAAGGACACAATAGGATGCATATTTCAATGCAGGCAGTGCTTTATTTAAATATTTATTGTATGTTATCTGTACATTTAGATAGGCAAATTTCATTTAAACTTTCCTAACAGTGAAACCATAAGTAAAATGTTTTAAACACAATTTAACATTTTAGAATGGAGCACAAATTTAGGCAGAATTTTTTATATTGTATATGATTATCTGCTTACATACTGCAACCCCTGCATAAAACAAAATAATACAGTAATAGATTTTTAATGATAATATTGTAATATATCTATATTATTCTTTTAACAAATATAAAAAAATAGCATTCTTTTTTCTTTAAATCTTCTTGAAAATTGTTATAAAATATATAAATTATAATAAATATTATTATGAATAGTGCTGCTTTAGAACAAATGCAAAACGTAGAATAATTTTTAACCATAACACATTTAAACAACACAATAATTGCATAATTCTTAATAATATTATTGATTACGTATTATTAATTATAGAATAACACTTTTTAATTATCCAAAAATAAAATAAAAATATATTTCATTCAAGCTATCTGTTCTATTGAAATTTAATAAATTCTTTAAAAAATAAAATATAAACTGAAAATTTGATAATTAGAATTACAAAATATCTGAAACTTAAATGAAAAAATTTATGCCAATTAAAGTTATTGCATTTAATGAATTGAATGTAATAAAAATTATGATTTATTTAAAGATAATTAGAATTTATTCTTAACTGTATAAAAAATTTTTTAATGTATAAACAGTAAATTTAAATATACTATAGGTAATCATTTAAAGATGAATATTATACAATATGTCATGCATTGCTTGACACAGTATCTTTTCCAAATTTCTATTTATAACAATATTATTAATATTTTCTATTAATAAACTATAGTGATTGTTCTAATATTTCAAGTTATTCAAAAATATTTGTGATGACAAATGAAAACTATTAATAATTTTATTTACTTCAAGCCACCAGTTGTAAGATTTTCTATTATCTATTCTTCCTATAATTATTCTATTAATTGTTTTTATAAATTGTCCCTTCTACACAGGATGTGATATTATATATCTTTTGTGGACAGATAGTTCAAAATAAATTTAAAATCTTTCCTAATAAAGATTTTTTTATTAAAATATTCAAAAAAAGGGAATCTTTTACAAGTGATATGCATTCATTTTATTAATTAGCTGAAAGCAGAAAACAATAATAAGAGAGTGATTGTTAGAGATAAATAATACTATTTTGTGAATGATTATATCTCTCATTCCAATTCATAATATAAACACTATCTTTAATAATCACAATGACTTTTTTACACTTGTAACTAATTGATGAACTAATAGTAGATCATTCTTTCTTGTTTTTGAATACTGCAATTAAAAATCTTCTCTAGAAAAGTTGCTAAACTATTTTAAGTTTCTCTATTTTCCAAAGACTATCTTGTAACATTTAGTGTACCAGTATATTTTCCAAAACTTAAATCAGAATAATAAATACAAAAAGTTAAAACTATATACAAACCTTCATAACTAAATCTCTATTTTCAGCAACAATGTAGTCCCATCGTTTCCAGTCCAATATTGAACATTGGGAACTTTGTGAAGTTTTTGGAAAAATCTGAACTGAATTATTACCTAAAACAATTTAAAATAATTTTTAGAATTTGTTACAAACATTGAAAAGTATACAAATAGGAGAATAACAGCTTAATGACCTACCTTGTTGGACAGACCCACTTTCTATCAATTTTTTTTCTAAAATATTAATTTGTTGTTGATACTGTGATTCAACTGTTTTCATTCGTTTTTCATAACCAAGCTAATAATAAATTTTAAATTGAAAATTATTATATTATAGTTTATGAAGATAAAAAGTATGTGATATAAACTGAAGTGTCAATAAACAAGAGACAGCAGATTAATAACATGCAATTTCTCCTTTCACCTGAATAACTCATGACATAGAGTTGAAATGAAGTGCTGGTATAGGTGTATGGGTATAATCATCCAGACATACTGAATGACTGTTTATAGTTCTACTATGTTGGTTAGAGATAACACCAAGTCATTGAAAACAGTCTGCATGTCTCAAAGGTAATTTATTGGATTCAAATTGGCAAGCATGGCAGTCAAGAGAGCATTGGGAAGTCATTAGAATACTCCTCAAATCAGTTTCATGTCACCAGTGTATAATGGTATTGTCTACTGAAACTCCTCTCCAAGATAAAGAGGTGGTGATTGTCATCATGAATGTTCTTGTAACAGGAATATTTCAAAATAAACTCCACTTTGATTAGTGGTCTAAGTCAGTTCCAACAGAATACACCTCACACCATCTAATCTTCCACTAATCTTTACAACTCCTTGCTAGTATGAAGAATCCATGGTTTTATGCAGGCATATGTACCAAACTATCTGCTCAAACATAAAATGGAATTTACTATATGATGATCTCATACAAAATGGAATGACCATGCAACATGACATCAGTCTACAGTTCAGTGTCAATGTTGTTCAATCTCAGCAAAGTGCATTGCATAATGCATTTTGCATGAGAAATGGTACACATAGATCATAGACTACAAAATTCCATAAAATGGAGTGTCTGCTGTACAGTCCACTGGCTAATGGATGTACAGACACTGCCATTGAAATGAAGCATAATTTGTTTCAATGTTGACTGCTATTTAAAGGTTGCAAGCCTGGAGAGCCATCAGTGGTCCTTATACCTGTCTTCATCCAGAGTATTTGCATCTGACACCAGTCTGTCTGCAATTTTGATATTCCTGGTACTCTTGAAACTGTGCCAAGAATACCCAAAAGTGATGAACACCTTGAGAATTAAAATATCCTATTTTTCTTGCACCTACAATATGACCTCAGTCAAACAATTACAAATCTTTTCCATATGATACTGTTACATCTGCTGGTTTGCTATGCAATGGCCATACCTCTAGTCTATTCATACCACATGACATGCTGATATGCTTTGCAATTCCTTTGGAAGGGAGACAAGAAACTTATGATGTTTTATGATGTATTATGACTTATGATGTATTATGATGTTTTTAATGTTTATGATGTTTTATTGTCTCTTGTTTTCTAGCACTTCAGTTTATAATAACAATAAATCTTATAAATGAAATTTTATGTAACTATGGATGATATATTTTATGAATAATTTGTCACAAATAAAATAATTGATGATGATCTCAGATATAGAAAACTAATTTTTTAACTAAGAAAGCTGAGTAAATAAAATTAATTTTAAAAAGAATAAACACTGGACAAGAAACACAAAATGGAGAACACTTTTCAAAATTCTGGAACAGAATAGTTCCATGAATATTTTTTCCAAACAAATCTTTTTATTTTTGAAGTCATGCTGTGACCTCAGCTGATTGGTCAATGGCCACGATGACAAGTCTATTCACTTCCTCATCAGATATCATATATCCTCTGTTAACTAATGAAAACCAGTGGAGATGAAGGCTTCCATCTCACAGGTAACTAGCAAACATTATCATATTATATTATATGGCCCAAACTGCAACTACAAAAAAAATAATTACGTATAGATTTTCATTGGCAGTTTTGGATGCGGAAGAAAATAATTTTTTAAAACTAATTTTTCAAGACAAACAATTATCAAGACCTTATCTTCTTTCAAAAAACATGTTAAACAATTGCTAGTACAACATACTGGCTATTGATACTTTTTATGCTATGCAAATTTATGGCTACTAAAGCATATTCTGGCTGAAAAACAGTCCTGATTAATTGTAACATATAAGCCTCTTGTTAAACATTATGTTTACCACTTGTTCTTTATTAAATAACAGCATTAAAAACAAATTTTGTTAACAATTATTTTATAAGATGTGTAATGAAATTACACATATTCATAAAATATTTTTATTATTAAACAAATTTTTTTTTAATAATTTAATTACTATCATGAAGATAATTATATTTTCATGATAAAAATTAGTTGACACCAAAAAATATTCTCTAATTAAAAATACCTTAATGTCTCGATATTGTTGTTCTAATTCTTTAAGATTTTGCTTTGATTGATGATCTTTAGTTTCTAATTCTTGTTGAAGTTTCTGTATTTTGTCTTCTAAACAATTTACAATATCTGATGGCTTTGCTTCACTTTTAATATTTTCGTTACTTTTTTGTAATTGTTCTTGTTGAATTTCTATAACTTTTTCTAAATCAGAAACCTAAAACAGAAAACTTATTTTTCATAACTTTTTTTAAATGAAAATACTTAATGCTATTATCAACTCTAATTCAATATATGCATTAAAATTAACAACAAATATGGTTTCATATATATTTATGTTAATTTATTTATTATAATATAAATTTTTTGTAATATTTAGCAATCAATATCATTATAAACAACAGTAAAAATTCAAAGTTGAGAAAATGTGCTTTTTATTTTTATTTTTCAAAAATTAGATAACTATTAAATTTAATAAAAATAAAAATTATTATATTAATAATAA
>NW_019385586.1:222602-230688 GCF_000671375.1 Centruroides sculpturatus
CAAGCATGAACTAAATGAGGTCATAACTCAATAAAATATTATTTTAATATGTAATTTATATTTACAGATATTTCTTCCTGTTTCATTGACAAAGTTTGTTTTAAACTTTCATCTTCATTAATCTGAATTATTTCACCTTTTGCATTTTCATCATTGTTCTGTTTTAAATTAAAATAATAAAATATAAAAGTACTTCTTTAATTACATTTTTTAAAATACATTTTAAACAATTTAAGTAAGTCAATATACATAAATAAGCAAATAAATAAATAAATAAAAATATATACATATTTTTTTACTTTTTCAATGTTTGAAGTATTTTCTGATTTCTCCACTTCTTTCAATTTAAAATTACTTGCTCGCTCCCTCAAATACAGTTGCTCTCTATTCACAAAACATTAAATAAAATCAAATATATTGATATATCAATTATTATTATTATTATTATTTACGGGGGGGTGCAAAAGAAGGTATACAGTTGAGAACCTAAGAAATACAAATGTTTGGTGTTCATTATTATTATTATTATTATTGTTTTTATAATCTTTTATCAGTTTGGATTCCTTTTTTTGTGATTTAATTTGTACATAATAATAAATGTTTTTTCTTCTTATTTTCTCACTGTATGTTTTTTCCATAATAACAACTGTATACATACTTTTGCATTTCCTGTATTATATTTTTAAATGTAATAAAAATAAATTTGTTCACTAATGCTCAAATAATCTCTAGCAATTTATTGACCCAGCAGATGAACTGATCACTTGTAACTCACAGGGGAGTTACAAGTGATCATGGAAACTCCTGTCTTAGAAAATCATAGCAATTATTAGGATCAAGGTGTGCCAATTGATTATTAAATTTATTCTGAACCTATAGAAAGGACCTGTGTAAAGTTCCCTTTTCTGATGTAATTGTTACAAACTTAGCAGTATTTCCAATAATGCAAAATTTGTATAATACATAAACAAACGTACAGATAAATACATCATAATCAGAGGTTCCATTTTATGTCAATAAATAATGATTCCCTCTAATAGGGAGCCTTATTCTATAAATAAAGAATACATATTGATTCAATTTTGATCACAAATTCCAACTAGATTCTAACTTACACAACTTCAAGACATCCTATATACTTTGGCCAGCAATGCCAAATATCCTATGATCCACTCTAACATTTAATTTCCATATAGCTTATCTTAAAAAACACTATCCATCTGTGAGAGGTATGATTTTGTGCATCTAAAACCTGTTTCTTGTTGTACAATACTTTGCTCTACCTTTTTACAAATATTGAGTCCATCATTTACTATTCAATCCTAATCTGGTCTTATTCTTTCTCATTTTTGACAAACCTTAATAAAAAGCTTTCAAAAATTTATTTACTCCTAAATAAACTGGCTAACCTTCCTTTTACAGAATCTCTATTATTGTTAGAACCAGACTCAGATTCTATGACTTACATAAATGTATACAATATTTTGACCAAATTCTTACAAAACTTTTCATGCTCTATTGCCTTCTCATCTCATCTATTTAAGAATTCCATCAGTCAATACAAAAAATATTTTATACTTATTTACACTATTTAGCTACTTAAACATATCAATCAGATCATTCTTTTCAGAAACCTACTTCAGGTGTAGAACACTCCTTAGACTTCAATTACTTTAAGTGACATTGTAAAAGGTTGCTATATAATATAGATAAGCAGTCAAAAGTTTTTACTGAACTTTGTTATAATATATACTCTTTTTGGTTTTCATATTTCAATTTTTATTGTATTTTAATGTATTTTTGTTATTATAATTTATCTTTTATTTGGGTTTGAATATGGAGGTATATATATATATTTTTTTTAACTGTATATTACATACTTTTATTAAAAGTTTTTTAATTAACTTACTTTACTCTAATTAATTCGCTGTGTAATTTTTCAATTTGAGTTTTATGTTTTCCTTCATTCAATTTCTTTTGCTTTTGAACTGTTTTTAATTCTAAATATAGCCTTTCATTTTCTTGTTGATATCCTTGTAACAGACGTTCCTGTTCCTTTAATTCTTTTTCTTGCTGATGAATACATTGTTTCATGCTAGAAATTTCTTCATTAGAAAATTTATTGCTTGATGAATGATGCAATTCCATTTCTTCAAGCTGGAAAAAATATAACTTCTTATTTATCATTGTTATTTATTTTAAGATTATTACTAACTGCATAATTCAACTATACCCTTGCTGATAAAATTATTTTTTCTTGGTGTAATTTATTAGTGTTTTCTTCCAATTGTAATCTCTGTTCTAACAATTTATTTTCTATCTCTTTTTCTACATTTAATAAACGACCTAAAAAATTATTTTTATTACATTTTTTCCAACACAAATTTATATTATAGTATAAACTTATAGTATAAAATGTATATACTTTTTAATTTAACATTTTCCTTTTGTTCTTCATAATACAAGTTTTGAAATTTTGAAAGTTTTTGAAGTAAATCTTTTTCTCTATCCAGAACTGGAATTAAAAGACTTTAGAATTAGTATTTTAATTATTAAAATATTTTTATAATTTAACAGCAAAAGCAATTTAAACATATAGAATATGAATTTGTCAGACATTTCATAAAGTATTAATATTTTTGAAACACATCAATTTCATTTTCAGATAAAAACGCGATTAAAAACAAAAAACAAATTTAAATAATAACCTATTTCCTACAGTATATTCAATGGTTAAATAAATTCAAATTAAACCAAAATATTCTTTCCATCACCAGTACAGTGTGTATTTCTATTAATAGAACTTATTAAACTGATATATAAGATTACTGCAAATCAGTCACACAGATTAAAATTGTTTTATTTACATTTACCTGTAATAAATTCAAATTAAATTAAATTAGCAGAATGTCCCATCCACAAAAACTACTCATAAGGTTGTTACAATAATTAAAATACTACAATAAAAGTTAAAAGTTAAAAAATATACATTGGATAAAGATGAACATAAAATGAAACAGAATATACAATAAAGCTGCAAAGATTTATCTTTAAAACCAAGAGTCTAAAAGATGAACTGTCATAATGACTAATTCTTCAACTTTTATAAATGGAATTTCATGAGTCTAATATCATTAATCTAGTATTGGATCTCTGGATCTGGATCTTCTTACTAAGCAGCTTCTTAATTTTGCATTTTAACAATCTAAAAGTGCTTTCTATATAATAATGGATATGATTACTTTGATGTATGTTAAAGGGATCTTGTATATACTTCCCTCTATTACTCACTGTTAATCTCATTTCAGTTCTTAATAAATCATAAGAAAAGATCTAATAACTTGACATTTGAACTGGGAAAGAAAGTTCATATTAAATTTTAAACCAAATGGATATTTGGATGGAAATGGATCTGGACTAGCTGTTTCCATTTTGTTCATTAAATGCTGTCCTAATTTCTTTCTTATATCAGCCATCAAATTGTTTATTAACTTTGAGAATATCCATATATTCTCATTGTTTCTTAATACATATTAACTTTTTATCATTAGTCGTTCTAAATGAGAATATAAAGGCCTTGTAGATTAGGATTCTAAAAGCAAGAATATTGTACTTAAATATATCTTTGTACAATACATCAAGACAGTCTGAATATCCTTATCATAAACTTTTGTTTATTTCCTCACTAGCATTTGTATATCCGTAAAAACCTTTAGTGTTTGAAGGAGAATCTTAAGCACATGACCTTGTGTGAGGCTCTGGACAGGTCTGAACCCTCACTAAAATTCATGTTAAAATAATTTTTTTTTAAAGAAAAAATATAGTAGTTAGAAATAGATTTTTTTATATGAAACACGATGCTAACTTTTAAACAATAGAAGAATGTACATCCGTTGACCATCTCTGGTTGGAGATCAAATTAAACTTTGATTTTGACTTCTCTCACGCCCTCAAAAGCTTTCGAATTGTCATCAGGTGACAAGGAGAGATCAATTGGAAAGTGGAATTGGAGGAAAATGGATAAAACCCAGACATTCAAGGATGCAACGACTTCTTCTCCCGAAAGTTCCAAGTGGTGGATCTATTGTTGTGTGTGTGTCTCACACCCATCTTCATCTCCATCTCCCAACCTCGGATTGACATCTTTCCATCAATGGAAGTTGACTGCATCATCCCAGAGTAGTCAATGGAACTGTTCATTTGCGAACAAGGGACACTCCTTCAAAATGAAACTATCTTGGAAAGGAGAGGAAGACCCAGAGGCTGCAGCTGACATAGAACTTCCAAGATCATGGAAATCTTGTAAGCTTCTTTCGTGTTTAATAAACAGGTTGTGTTGTTTTAAATGAGGCATCTATCTCTGACTCAACTGCGTCCACATGACATTGATTGTTACCGCTCAGCAGTCCAAATGGCAGATGATGATGATATATATCACATATTATCGTTAACTTATATTTTTAAAATTTCTCCCCTCCTTGGCCCCCAACTTGTTTACATGCACATGGATCCTCATGTCAGTGTTACTACAAAACCAACAGTAAACTGGAACATGAAGTGCAGGAGACCTACACCTTAGTCATACCTGCTATGTTGGAAAAAATGTAACGAAGGAGGTATATAAACTAGTGTGTCCAACATAACAGAACACATACTAGTCCAGAAAGTTTATTAACTTTGGATACAAATAATATAGGATACAAGGACTTCTCAGCTATACTGTATCTTGCATATATAATAAAGACAAGCTTATTTTCTAAAGATAAGAGGGTTACTAATCTTTCATTCTTAATGAAATATCTAAACAGTGCACAATAATTTTGGGTATCTGATTAACTTCCATAAACATCCCTACAGGATTCAAACTGTATTGTTTATAAATTACAAATGTGAAATGTCAGAATTTTTAAACAATTGAATACTGTGTTTAAATATTTAAATTTACCTTTATCATAATCATCATCTTTACTTATTTCCTTTACATTTGTTTCATCAATTTCAAACTGTTTGATGGGTTGATTTATAATTTCATTCACTTCTTTGGATTCAATCTTACTTTCTTCTGAACTTTTTAAAGTTGGCAATTTTTCATCATCATCTTTCAAATCATTTACAATAGCTTTAAAATATCCAAACATTAGTAATATTGTATCAATTTATATCTTTTAGTAAAAAATTTTAATATTTATTTAAATTATATTAAAAATATGTAATTTTTATTTATCTTTATTTCAGTTTCTTTAATATTCAATTTTATGCAAAAAGATTATAAGCAAATGAAATTTCAGTAATTTCAGGCAGATGACCTGCAAGTTATCTGTGTTTGAAAGCTAATTTGAAAGGGGATGCAGGCTATATGCCAATTTTAAATTCCAATCATGAGTTGATTCACACTATACAATTAGCTGGTGGCAAGCAACCAACTGTTGAACCAACAATTACTTATTCATAAGCAAGATATTACACCAAGTGTAATATCTTGCTTATGAGTAAGTAATATCTTGCTTATAAGTTTACATTTAACTATGATATACTCCTCACTGTTTTTTACAATCCTGATCCATTTTGATGGATTAAGATTTAATTTTTAAAAAAATACTTGCAATTATGATACAGATTAATCTTCAGTCTAATAGAAAATACAAAAACTGAAAAAAAAAATTGAATTTTACGAAATTAAAATATTAATCCAAGAAAAACTCATGACAAAATCCTGTTGTTTTTTAAAAGGTTACAATATTTTGAACAAAATTAAACAGAAAATAATTTTGATATTAATTAATAATAAAGTTATTTTCTGTTTAATTTTTTCTGTTGTTGTTGTTATTATTATTATTATTATTATGTTGGGTTTAGTGAGTTATACGCAATTGACACTGATGGCTGTGTATTATGCTGGACTAGAGTCAAGGCATAGCAACTAAAACAAGACAAAAATTAAATAAGTGTGTCAGTGTCTGTGTCTGTATTCAAGAATTTCCTAACAATATCACATGTATTCAATATAGTGGCCTTCTGTAGTGTGATGTATGTGTTTCTTTTCAATTGTAATGTTCCCAAGCTTTTATGTAGTGTGTGTGGTATCACACCTGTACAGGAGAGAACGACAGGTACAGGAGAGGATGGACAGGTACAAGCACCCTATCAAGGTACAAGCATCCTCCACAGATGCCTTATCTCCTGGGCAAGTTCCGTGTACTTGCTGATTTTTTCAGTGCATGTGTTTTGTATATTGTGACTGTTTGGAATGGATATGTCTATAATGTATGTGATTTTATTGTGTTTGTCAATGAGTGTGATGTCTGGTCTGTTGTGGTAAATTGTTTTATCTGTGATTATGGCTCTGTCATAGTACATTTTGTGTATGTTGTTTTCCAAAACTGTCTGTGGATGTATTTGTAGTGTGGTTCCTTGATGTCTAATAATTTCTGTTTGTTTGCAAGCTCTTGGTGTATTATATTTGCTACCTTTTTATGTCTGTGTAAATAATCTGTCTGTGCCAAGAGCTTGCAACCAGAAGTGATGTGTTTTATAGTTTCTGGCATGATGATTTTCTGAATGTGTCATTTATCAGTGTTGTATCTTTGAGTAATGTTTCTATAAGTTAAGTACCCTATACTGTCCATCAAAGCATAGTCTTTACTAGTTTTTAGTATTTATGACCTGATCCTGTATGGTAATCATGAATCCTTCCATCTCCCTAAAGAGGCATCCCTGAGTTAGCCAGCTGTTTGATGCAGTTCTGTCAACAAAATCCTGGGCCAGGTTGTAGGGATGCCTGCCATGGAGTGCCTTTCAAACCCATGATTGCTTAATGGTGTCTATGCTTTTTATATATTATGCCGTGTCCATATGTAAATTTAATGGTGTGTTATTTGAGTCTGCTAGAGTTACTGCTTTATGTAACTGCGTTGTTTCTTGTGCTTTGGCTGCAAGTTTTTGTTTTAGGGAATCAATGTATTCTGTAATATGTGTGTTGTGATGTTCATGTTTTGTGTGTGGTTTGATTTTCATGAAAATGTTTTTGCGTTGTTTCTTTAATTTGGGTGTTATGTTGCTTTTAGTGTATTGTGCCAGCCTGCCTAATTGCTGTCTAATGTCATTTATTTGTGTTTCTATTCTTGTTTGCTGTTACGATATGTACTGGTGGCGACACATAGCGGCCAACAAAAAACGAAAGTCGTCTGTCGTCTGTCATACAGTCCATAACGAGTGTCTCCTCTTTAGTAGTAATAAATAATAATTTAAGTTTTGTCAGTCTTGTGCATTATACAACATATAATATAACATGGTGTCAGAATTATAGTCGTCGTCGTCGTTTTCCTANAAATAATAATTTAAGTTTTGTCAGTCTTGTGCATTATACAACATATAATATAACATGGTGTCAGAATTATAGTCGTCGTCGTCGTCGTTTTCCTACTAGCAGCAGCTCGAAATAATGAGTTCACTGGTCAGTAACACAGGTCAGCCATCTTTAACTTTATCCCGTTTAAATGGTCAACAGGAACTATCCGGCAATCCAGTTCCATCGTTATTATTAGAAGGAAATTTAGCTCATAACTGGTCAATCTGGTAACAGAAATTTAAAATATTTTTGCGCGCTAGTAATTTAGAAAATGAAACTGATTCCCGTAAAGTCGCCATATTTTTACGTTTTGTGGGAGAAGACGTGTTACAGGTTTTCAATTCCTTTAACTTGGATATGGACAATTGTCAATATTTGGATGTAGTAAAAAAATTTGAGTCTCATTGCAAACCTAAAACTAATCTCACGATTGAGAGATATAATTTTTTGACCAGAAGACAAAAACCAGACGAGTCAATCGAAGACTTCGTAACTGCACTAAAGAACCTAAGCCTAACGTGCGAGTTTGATAATCTCCGAGAGAGTTTGGTCTGAGACATGTTTATTGTAGGTTTGTCATCAAATAATAAAGTCATCAGAGCTAGGCTACTTCAGGAAGAAGGCTTAACCTTAACGAAGGCCATCGGCATAGCCAAAAGTATTGAAATTACTCATCGTCAGGCGGAGCAGATTGAAAAGAACAGTGATGCACAGATACTCAAAGTTGAAAAGTTCAAT
>NW_019385587.1:0-1620 GCF_000671375.1 Centruroides sculpturatus
AAAAAAATTATACTTTAGAAGTTAATCTAGTATCAAAAACGTTCAATTCAGCATGACACACAGTACTCAGAAAAACACCACACAAAAGTGCCAGTGCTGCCAGCTAAAACACACACACCAAAAAAAGAAATATTGGAGTAGCTCAAGACATAGCCAAAGGTTGCAGCACCACAGCACCAGGGAAAATTTAAATTTGCTGACTGGAATGCTTTCGGTTAACTGACGTTTCGGTTGACCGGCTTTCGGATAAACGAAATTCTACTGTATTGGCATTTTTTACTTCAATTATAGATTAGTTGTTGTAAAAAACAGTATTACAAAAAAAAGCAGGCAAACAGCACTGGATGAATCATTATTAGTGAGGTTGCGGCCAACGTTTTCATCTCTAAAATGTGAACATTGAATATTTAGAGATGAAAACTTTGGCCGCAACCTCTCTAATAATAAATAATAACTGTACTTGATGATAAATCTTCAAGCTATAAAGTTTTTAATTGTTTTAGTGTACATTTTTAATGTGAAAATAAATAACAACTAGAATTTCCACTAACTGTAGTCAATATACATAACTCACTTATTGTGATCAGTCATCATCAGTATAAGAAAAATGATTATAATAAACAGATTTCATTGTATATAATTTTGCATTTTTAAGCTTCATTTTAATTTTCAAACTGTATTTGCTACAACAAAAGATTAGTGCCAGAACTTTGAAATTAATAAAAAAGAAAAATAAATAAATTTTCCAATTAATAAACAATCATTTTAATATGGAATTTTATTCAGCTTTACCAATTATAAATATCTATACATGTCAAAGAAAATTAAAACTTAATTTAGCTAAAGAATGCAAAAAACTGATGAGTGATAATTCTTATTAATGCATGTCACTTTATACAATTTTGTAATTTAAAACATAAACAGAGATGTGCTAGTAATGTTATTTTCACAAATGAGTAAATCAATTATAGATAAATTTTTCAATAAAAGAAAAATTTTAATTTAGAAAGTCTATAAACAAAAAATACCAAAATTGTCTACAACTATAAATAGAATATAATAAAAATATTTAACTTACATATAAGGATCAAATTTTGTACAAATTTTTCCTAACATCTTACAACATAGCAAACGTGAAGATACAGGTTGCGATATTTGTCCTTTATTGATTGCTAATGTTAGAATCTATAAAATAATCAAAATTACAGATTATTAAAATTTGAATATAATGTATAGTTTGAAGTTTGAATAAAATTAAATAGTTCTTTAAGCAAATAAGATTAAAGTCTAAATTATATTTTTACTAATTATTTTTTATACTTGAAAAAAGCCATGAAGTATTGCTTCAGAGATGCATGACTATCAAATGAGAAATAAAAAACCACAGTCATTTAAATAATACACAAATTATACAAAAACAAAATATAACATTATAAAAATTATGACAAATATAAATTGTGTGTTAAAAAATGACTCAATATTTGTATTTGACAAAATTATTTTATACAGTAGAGCCTCGAAAACCCAGCCTAATGTGGACCAAAGGGTGGCCGAGTTTGTGAAAATGCCAGGTTATCGGGAATGGCGTTAAAAAAAAATAAGGTCCTGCCACAAATAAGC
>NW_019385587.1:3939-4509 GCF_000671375.1 Centruroides sculpturatus
GGAAGGATTCATGATTGCCATACAGGATCAGGTCATAAATACTAAAAACTACAGAAAACACATACTCAAAGATACAACACTCACAAATGACACATGCAGAAAATGACACATCATGCCAGAAACTATACAACACATTAAATCTGGGTGCAAGCTCTTGGCATAGACAGATTATTTACATAGACACAATCAAGTAGCAAATATAATACAACAAGAGCTTGCAAAGAAACACAAATTATTAGAATATACAAACCATACTACAAATACATTCCACAGACAGTATTGGAAAACAACACGCACAAACTGACAAACACAATAAAATCACATACATTATAGACATATCCATTCCAAATACTCACAATGTACAAAACACATGCACTGAAAAAATTAGCAAGTACACAGAACTTGCCCAGAAAATAAGGCATCTGTGGAGGATGGATAGGGTGCTTATTGTACCTGTCATTCTCTCCTGTAAGGTGTGATACCACACACACTACACAAAAGCCTGGAAACATTACAATTGAATAGAAATACATACATCACACTACAGAAGGCCACTATATTGAATACATG